>NC_060208.1:225885625-226194479 GCF_021130785.1 Homalodisca vitripennis
TTTTACTTTTTAGATCCTTGATTTTACTTAAGCATTTTGAAAATGGTTTATTTTTTTGAAAGTTTGAACAAATGTCATATCATAAACTGAGCTTTCCTTTTCTGTGGTACTTTATATCCTGAAACACCTCCTCATAGTAAATAATAATAAAACATTTTATTGTTTATTCTCTTTAATTATATTAAAAATGGTGGAAATACTGAGAACATTGCAAAACAGTTGATCTTTGAAGCGATACAACATCAAAGGAAAGTTTTCTACGCTATACACACATAAATGTGGAAATGTCTCTTCTTTGCAGTTGTAGCTGGAAATGAGCTTATCCTACAACGTTTGAAGGAACTTCATGCCATAAACTCTGTCTTCCTTTCTTTTCTGTGCTACTTTATATCCTGCACATCCCTTTGCAGTAAATAATAATAAAACATTTATTGTTTATTCTCTTTACTTATATTAAAAATGGTTGAAAAACTGAGAACATTGCAAAACAGTTGATCTTTGGAGCGATACAACATCAAAGGAAAGTTTTTCACGCTATCCACACATAAATGTGGAAATGTCTCTTCTTTGCAGTTGTAGCTGGAAATGAGCTTATCCTACAACGTTTGAAGAAACTTCATGCCATAAACTCTGTCTTCCTTTTCTGTGTTACTTTATATCCTGCACACTCTTTCGTCAGTTCTGACAAAGTTACAGTACCGAAAGTAATTCAAAGTCTTAATAGAAACTTTCTATAGATAAAAACATATTCTTTTTTAATGTTAGTTGAAGTTGTAGCAATCAATTCACAGTTTGTAAAACATTTAGGATAGTAACTTATAATTTTTGTAAATTTATCCAAATTTATCTATAATAATATTGCATTAAGAACATTTGTTTTAAATTAAATTGTATATCTTTTTTATTCCCATATATACATATATATATATATATATATATATAATATGGCTTATAAGATGAACTTTATTCAAAGAAATATCCATTTAAAGTGATCTGAATGGGGAAAAAATATTTATAAGGTTTTTTAATAATGTGCCTGTCTGTTTATTTGTGTTTTCTAATAAAATCAACATCAAAGGTTATCTATGTGTAAGAGCCCTAAGTACTATAAATAAATATACATTTAGTCTAAGTTAAGAAAGATGACCAGCTAACATGTCGATAAGTTATTTAATTGTTCAAATAATCTCACAGTTAGCATACAATACAGAGAAACAAATTTAATTTTTTTCCGTGCTTCAACTTAACAACACTTAAATAAGTTTTTGAATTATCTAATTAATGGTTATAACTCTAATGTTATTATCGTAATTATTTGACCTGATTTCTCAAAACTTGTGGCACATTTAAAAACAATTTACTAGTTTGAATACATCATAATTGATTTTAAATAGCAAACGGTTAAAACCACTCTGCCCCTACATCAACTGATGTGGTGAGTCTCATACCACGTGACTGTATTGTTCGATGATCACCAAAAAACTAACTTCTTTATATCATTCCTCTTCTTCGAGACTCTCAGTTAATTTATCACAAACTAAACAATAGAATATTATTAAGCCATCTTGGCACTTAACGCACTCAGCGCTTTTATAACGCTTTTTTTAGAAGACTGTATTACGACTTTTTTATAGCCTTGTAGAAAAAAAGCACTTTAAAATGTTTGACTACCTTCATAATTGCTCTTCTTTAATTCTTGGGTTATGTTTAACATAAAGTGGCAGTTGTGCATACTGCAATAATTAAATTATCTTGAACACATAATAATCTACAACATCTACGAATAGGAGTGTGTGAGATGGAAGAGGTGTTTGGAATCAAACTATTTCTAGATAATGCTTTAGGCTTCTAGGTAAGATTTAGAAACATTTAAAAAGTCTTTTGATGTCTTACTAAGAAAACTTTCGTAGACAACACAAAGCCTCCTAGACTTCAAACAAATTACATTTTCTGAATTAATAGACCTGCATTTTGATCTTCTCAAATTTTTAAAACTATTTGAGAGTGGATGCTGCAATAATGTCCTCGATGGACAAGAAACAACAAACCTTTTAAGTTTTAAGTCGGACATGAAGCAAAGACAAGGAAAGATTGGTTGGTTTCTGATGTACTGTTAAACTGAAGAATTTAAGATAAAAACATCACGAGGTCGCAAAATTGCTTTAATAATAATCATGCAGTGTCCGAGGGTATAAATCTTTCACAGAGTCAAAGTTAAAAATGCAACCGAGGGCTAAGAGTGGTGGCGATGCATTTTCCATTAAACTCTAGGGACTGTTATCAGTTTACACGCGATAAAACTGCGCATACATAACTCTAAATGGAGACCCAGTTTTAGGATTTAGCTGAAAGAACAATTTATACGCCAGGTCACTTTAAGCTTGTAATCCATTATGTTGGTAAAGCACTGGCTTAGAAGCTTTTGTTTAGTATTTATATGCTTTTTAAAATTAGGTGACCTCTATCCAATTATCTTACTTCTTTGCAATAGAAAATATGCACCGAGCTTGGAAAAAGATAAACAAGGAAATGGGTTGTGTATCTGGAAAGTAACCCATTTATTTTAAGAAAGACATAATTCACAGGACGAAATTATACCGATAACTGAAATAATACCTCAATTCCAAAACATATATTTTGGCATTTTAACAATTCAAATATTATGAAAGTGGTGCTTACTAAAAATATCAATACAATCCAAAAGTTAATATTTATAACACAAAGAAGTGACAGGTTAAAGCAAATACAGTAAGTGTAATTTAAAGCATGCTCACTTCTACGGTGTACGTTCACTGAGCGTGTCTAAAAATCAAACACACGCACACACTAAATTTATCTAATCAAACTCTTGGGTATCAATCGGTCTTCCTTTTCCTTTGATTTTGTCCATATTCGTTTGATTTCAGCCTAAGTAAATATTCTTTGTGAAATTAACTGTGTGCATTCAGTAAAAAGAAGAGACATCGTCTAATGCAGAGACTTTTACTCATACCAATGGGATTAGATGGGATTGGCCATAATATATCTTTGACTCGTTAATAATATTGTAATTAAAAAAATCACGCGAAATACGTTGTGTATTGTCAACAAATGAGTTTGGGGAGTTAGGGTTTGAAACAGAGAAGAAGTCTGCCTAATCTCTAAGAGTCTTTGAATAAAATTTCAGTTAAGAAGTATACGTACTGAAAAAATTACGTCTGTTACTGCCATATGCGGGATTATAAGAAGTACTTGCGTAATAGACATATCATGTAGGCTATATTATTTATCAGTCTTTTCATAAACACTGTTGTTTCAAAATTAGTTTTAATTTAAAGATTTTAGTTATACTGATTGACTCTGTATGACTACAGTACTGTAATAACTGATAAATTGATAGAAGTGTAATAATATTTCTTTAAAAGACGTGAATCCTTAAAATGGTACTAAATCTTTATTCTAATATTTTCCATTATTTAAATGAAATTTCAAAGGCCAGTTGTTAAAACATTACTGACATTAAATATCAGCCTTAGTAAAATTATCAAGTCACTTCTGAGCACAGGGGCCATATGCGTGTCTGCAGATTCCTGATATCTAGGAGCTCCTCTGAGCGTCTGGTATCCATCCATCGGTGACTGACAAAAGAACAACCGGTGCTGTGACTGAATTTGCTGAGACAAATTACGATCCTTACGCAGCAAAATAATTTGCAGAATGTGATGTGAGAAAGAGTGCTATGTAGACAAATACGAGTACGTAGCCACATAGGTGGGGAAACATTCTGAATCCCTCCAGTTAGTCTTGAGAAAATTTTCCAAATCCACAATCAATGATAATTTGTCATACCAGAAGATTTGTTTCCATCGAAGAGATATCGTGAAACACATGTACCTGGATGGCAAGATTTCCATGTATTTCCTAAGATCAGATATGGGAATGAATAGCATTTCCAAATTGCCTGTAATATCATTGTCCCTGCTCCGAAAACTACTAACCGGAAGATTCATCGACCACCCTCATCGTAATTCCGGGATATCTAAAAGCAATTACCTCATAATGCCATTAGAAGAAATCTCCATCTCTGTAGCTAGTTTATGTTATTCCATCATGACCGAAAGCAAGAATCAACGGGAGCCATTATCTGGACATCAGTTACATAATTTGAATTGATATCAGGGCACGAGTAACAACTATTGCGTAATGATATAATCAAAGGTAACACATGTACCAATCTGCCTAATTGTATGGAAATGTCATCGTGTTATGCGCATACTATTCTCAAAGGTAAATTGCAATCACGAGGCCGTTCATTTGGAAGGATTAGTTAAAACCTAAAGTTTTTAGATGATTTGTTTGAATAGTGACGATTTTTTAAAACAACATTCAAATTGAATAATATCGCCGTTACCAATATTGTGAGTGCCAGGTTAGTTCGATAGTTAAAAGAAGCCGGAACAAAAAGAAAATAAATGTACATGTAGGAGTAAATTTACTAATTTTACTTATTAATCTTTTACAAATTAATTCGTTTCCTGCAAAAGGCTTGATTTACTGAACATTAAGTAATGGAAAACAATGTTGATTATTTTAGCTAAAGTGCTCGAAATACGTGATTGATTCGCACCTTTATCTGAAGCGCTGACCTAAAGTCGTCGGTTCTTGATACGCAAGTCCCCTCTCCCACTCTATGAGCTGGAGAGTTGGTTTTATCAGAGTTCGTTATCATCTGATTTTAAGGATAACTAGGCCGATCGTCTCGACCGACGTTTTCAGATAATAACCAGAGCTCATGACATTCCTCTACAGTCTTTGACAGTAATAAACAAGTAATAGTTAACCCGTACAGTTTTGTTACTTAACAAACGTTGCTGAAAGATCATTTATACAACTATTTAGACCACTAAAGGATCCAGTGGACCTCTGAATGGCTAAATACCGCAAGCTAGTAAAGTACATATTAAAATAACTCATCATAATGTTAATACAGACACATAGGTACACTTTTAATTTAATTTAAAACTCAAAACTTAAAAAAATACTTGTTATAATTTAAAATTGTAATAAAAAACTACTAAATACTCGTATATTAGAAATAGATAGAAACAAAAGCCATTAAATGACTTTATCTGCAATGGTAACGTTTGTTGAAAGATCGGATTATAGGACATGATTGGCTTAGCCAATAATCAGCGTTATGTGGTTGCTGTAACAGAATTGTCCCATAGATGAAACCTAAAACCAGATACGAACCTACTTCATGATAAACATGGTAGGTTTATAGGTTCCAATTTGTAATCAGAGATAGTGAAAACTGAACTATTCTTTATTTTGTTTTACTAGCAGTTACCCGCGGGTTCGCACGAAATTTCTAAGGTTTTGAAATTGTATGAGTACTTCGAATTAATTATATTTCCGATGCCAATGTCGAGTTTGCCTTCTTCTCACGACAAAGAAAAAATTTTAAAAGTGTATATTTATGTAAATTGTATAATTGTATATTTACTTCGATGTTAGTATTTTTGTTCCATAGTCGATTTTGCCTCTTTCCTGATAAATATACATACACAGCTCTGAGAAACCTACTTTTGTCAAAAGACACCTAATATGGATTGTATGACAGTATTCAAAAGTAAATTAAAAGTTAGACTACATTGTTTCTTATATCTGGACTGCTAGTAGTTACCCGCTACTTTGTACGCAATTTAGTAGGCGTCGCACGCACATCACTGCTGGCTCGAGTGAATTATACTTTCGACGCCAATTTTGAGTTTGCCTTGTTGCCGCGATCAAGAAAATACGCCAAAAAGTTTATATTTATGGCAAATGTAAATTATTTTGTTATTAACATGTTTTATTCCATATTTGATTTTGCCTTGTTTGCCGACAAGAAAATATATATCACAAATCAGAGATGTCTACTTCTGTCAAAAGTGAACTAAGATGGGTTTTATATAAGTCTTTTAATGTATAGCAAAAGTTAGATAGTAACATTATCTTCTATATATAATACTTGATATTTAATAAAAATGTACATTAAAAAAATATTGTTAATATTTAAGGAAATTTTGCGTTGGAATTGATACATTAGTTCAAAATCACACAGTCCGGCGAAACTCTTTCAATCTTCTAAGCAAAATGGAGTCTTCGTTTTCAAATTCTGACCATTTATGTTTTAGAATATTTTTTAATATGGATGAGTAGTTACCTTACCTGTTGAAATAGAAAATGGCGTGAAAAATAATGGTTATTTCTTAGAGGATGTTCTTACTTTAAGAGCAAAACAAATTGAAAATAATTAAAATTAACTATTTTACCATTTTTACACGAGGCACGCTCTTTTAATTAATATTTTACAACTTTAAACACCAAGAAAGGATTTTTCGCTACTTTAAAGACCAGTGGGAAAAAGCCAGGAGGGATTTTCGAAATAATAATAGGTCTATATTCATCCAAAGGACCGTAAAGTGTTTCATGTAAAATGTCAGTACAGTCAATTGTATACTTTACGCATGTGAGCAAAACATACGAACAAAGGCACTTTCGAATTTATTATATTATTAGGATTAGATCAAATTGATTAGAAGAGAGAAATAACGCAAGAGTTTTACGCAAGTCTACAGCTAGGATATAAATTGCAGAAATATTGAAAATCAGGGATTAGCTATTAAGTTATATTATTTAGTTATAATTGAACTGATTCTGAATATTAATAAAATATTATGGCGTGGAGAGATAGTGAGGGGCAAACCTGAAAAAATTAAGATCTTTAGGCGATCGAAATAAGCGTAAAGTTATACTATAAAAAATCAGTAACTGATAGCAGAAAACTTCCAAATACTACGATAGTTACGTGAATAAATCTTTCAAAACCATCTTCCTTCTAGAATTTGGTTAGTTACCAAAGTTAACGATAAGTTTATAATTAGAAATGTTCATGTCTTATTATAAGAAACTGAATGTATACGTTTTTAAATTTTAGTGCAATTTAATGCATAAAAAGGAAGATTCTTCTGTAAAATGTATAGATAAAAAGTGACACAAATTTTGCGCATCTTGTTCCAAGTATACAATTTGGGATTGTCATATTCACCACACAAATAAAAAAGACACAAAGAAAGTATTTTAATCATGTACAAGAACTTGTTTGATGAAAATAATCCAATAAACCACCTTTTGTTGATACAAATAACAAATTGTATGTACCGGACTGATGACATTAGTAGTATTGCATGTAAAACAGAAACTAACTATCTGAATATGTAACGTTGATATTGTAGAGTTGGGGATTGTTGATACAAATAACAAATTGTATGTACCGGACTGATGACATTAGTAGTATTGCATGTAAAACAGAACTATCTGAATATGTAACGTTGATATTGTAGAGTTGGGGGATTGTTGATACAAATAACAAATTGTATGTACCGGACTGATGACATTAGTAGTATTGCATGTAAAACAGAACTATCTGAATATGTAACGTTGATATTGTAGAGTTGGGGGATTGTTGATACAAATAACAAATTGTATGTACCGGACTGATGACATTAGTAGTATTGCATGTAAAACAGAACTATCTGAATATGTAACGTTGATATTGTAGAGTTGGGGGATTGTTGATACAAATAACAAATTGTATGTACCGGACTGATGACATTAGTAGTATTGCATGTAAAACAGAACTATCTGAATATGTAACGTTGATATTGTAGAGTTGGGGGATTGTTGATACAAATAACAAATTGTATGTACCGGACTGATGGCATTAGTAGTATTGCATGTAAAACAGAACTATCTGAATATGTAACGTTGATATTGTAGAGTTGGGGGATTGTTGATACAAATAACAAATTGTATGTACCGGACTGATGGCATTAGTAGTATTGCATGTAAAACAGAACTATCTGAATATGTAACGTTGATATTGTAGAGTTGGGGGATTGTTGATACAAATAACAAATTGTATGTACCGGACTGATGACATTAGTAGTATTGCATGTAAAACAGAACTATCTGAATATGTAACGTTGATATTGTAGAGTTGGGGGATTGTTGATACAAATAACAAATTGTATGTACCGGACTGATGGCATTAGTAGTATTGCATGTAAAACAGAACTATCTGAATATGTAACGTTGATATTGTAGAGTTGGGGGATTGTTGATACAAATAACAAATTGTATGTACCGGACTGATGACATTAGTAGTATTGCATGTAAAACAGAACTATCTGAATATGTAACGTTGATATTGTAGAGTTGGGGATTGTTGGAAGTCAATTTATTAGACCAGTAACACATATTGAGTTAGTTATCAATAATTTCCCACAGTTGAATGGGATTAGCCAGCACTCAATGTTTGGCGTTCTCGTAAATACAATTGACCTTTGGGAAATATTAAATCAGCAAAGGTGTGATTCTACTTAGTTTTCGAAAACTGAAAAAATAATAAGTATTAAAAATACAAATTTGAAACCTTTTATATTATGATAAATCGTTTGTGTTTTGAATTGGAAAATCTTTAGACGACATGCTTTAAAATAATACTGACGTCTTCTTCTTGTGTATGGTATTTAAAATTGCATTCGTATGTATTATCTCATGTATTGTATTCACATTTATTAAGTTTATGTATTGGCAAATGGCTTTAGTTTTTCATAATATCTACAGAAGTGACAAGAAACCGCTTTGAAGCAAACTAAGTCTGTTTTTCTTATTAACTTTCTTTCAAACGAACAGCTCTTTATGATATAATAACAATAAACAAACTGATTATATGAAACAACATCAAATTAAGTTTAAAATAATAAATTTAGATGAAGTGATATGAAATTTAAACAATGTTTGGTAAAAATAAAATAAGTATTATTTAGAGAATATATAATATATAATTTATAATTAATATCTATAAATATAATATAATAAATAATAATAAAATGTAATAAAAATGATAATAATAATAGCAATAATAATAGTATTAAGTAATAATAATAATAATAATAATAAGTGAATAATTAACAATATAACTCATTTATTTATTGTATTCTACTGGCTTACCTCGCATTATCGTATATACAGATAAACGGTCCCCTACTCAAAAAGGGATGAACGTACATAAAATTACTTTAGACAAAAGTTGAAGAGAATTTTCCGTTCTACAATTTCTCTAACTACCATTCAAAGTCATTTAGCGTAAGGGAAACGAGATATTTGCAAAAAAACTGATTTTCGTGACCATTGACTTTAAATATCTTAAGTCGCGTACACGTGATTATATGAGACTTTTGAGGTAAGTTTTATACCATCAAAATAAAGACGTATGCAAATTTTTAGCTTATTATCTTTCATTTCGAGGTTGCATCCTTATTTTACCGGACTAATAGCATAATTTAAGAGCGACAAAGACTAGTAAATATAAAGTTCTAGTTCTGCTGTTACTCGAACCTGGATCTCTCTGTTGCCGGATGAGAATGTTATCATTGTACCAGAGAACCCTTAATATTTTGTCCATCAGTTATTAAATTACATTAAATTTGCATATAGCAATAGACTATAAAGTAATACTAATAAAATTTAAATTTTGAGCTCTAAATATGGGCTTGCAAAATATTTTACATCATAGTTGTCAATTTCGACTAGTAAACTCTTTTCATATCTCACTAATAGTCTCCATATGAAAACATTTTTTTTTTTATCAAAACGTTGCTTGATTAGATACAAGTTATTAATGAACATGACGAATTGTTATAATAATGTTACAGTGTTAAATACATAATACTGTTAATAGTTTTTAAATCCAAATAAGTATATTAGGATTTATTCATGTCTATTTATAATATTCGGTATGGAATACATATACTGTTTGTATATAAGATTTGTTTTTGTCAGTTCAGCTCAAAATTCCCAAATTGCTCTGCACTTTTAAATTGTTAGATCGAGGTGTACGAAGTAAATTAGAGTTTCAATATGAGTATTTAACTATAAAAGTAAAAACAATTATTCTTATAAGGAGATGACGTCTATATTTTTATTCAAATAAATGAAATAAAAGAGCGCAAGAAGTTTGTTTCAATAAAACCAGACTTCTTAGTCTAATTGAATAAGGTTTAACTTGATTTAACGCTACGACAATTCTTCAGTTCTTTCGTTTTATTATGACGACATTGCTCGTTTGGTTGTTATGTACATTTAAAGGGCAAATATTTCAGCTCTTTATTCCCCTAATAATGATTTTGATTTAATAAAACATTCTTATTCCTTTTCAAATATATTTATTTTTCTATAAAATAAAAGATTTAAAGCATTGACCTATATAATTCTTAGCCTATACAATAATTATGTCATTTACCACGCAGCTATATCGTTACTTTTTGAAAATATTTATAGTCTGAGAGAAGAGTATAAGCATCTTAAAATTTTTATTTAGGGGTAAGTTAAAATGTGAAATAAATATCGCTCATTGCATAAACTTATTTTATACACTGTATGTTAAAACAATTAAAAATAACATTGATTAAAATGTAATCTAAACATTAACCTTGAGTACAAAGTGGCCATGGGTTTTCTAGTTTTGTTATCGCCTCTTAATTGGGGTACATTCAGATTTAGTACTTCTTTGAAGTCTGATATTGACTCCGATTCTTAGAACTTGACATTTTAGCTAATTAGATAACTGCTAAAACATTGTAATAAACTGTATTTTTTGCATAAAATACGCAATACAAAGGTGTTAAGGAAACTTCGATATTTTCAATAAGTTTGTACATTTTTGTTGGAAATAAACTTAAACGTGCCTGCTAAGTTTTTTAATTCGTGGAATATGAATACTAGGAAACAGGATTTTTTCCGGACATTTGTCATTGTTCAGTGAAACAAAAAAATCAGTAACACTACGTTTCGAGATCTGTAATCTGATCTCTTCTTCAGGTGAATAACCAACCTAACACATAATTACAAACTAGGTTAAAATAAACAAAACATACCAGAGCGTTGTGATAAAACGCCTAAGTCAGGAATCACAACCACCATGTTGTATGTCAAATTCACTAACTCTAAAACATGCACTTAATGAAAAACCAAACACAACACTAATAATTAAAACTAAAGTACAGAATATAGGTCACAATACGTCTGCACTCGTCGACTAACCAGCTACGACTGATCAGAGGCCAAAAGGAAATGGTGATCGTCACGGCAGAAAAAGATGGCGGCCATAAAAAGGGATGGAGGACAGGAATTGGCTCTTTTTTATTATCGATTCATGCTAGATGAACTTCTTAAAACCTGTTCTTCTAATAGACTTCAAACAAAGAAAGGAATACGGGAGTGGAACATCGTATTTTCTCTTGTCGACCACGCTTTAGGCACAGCCGTATGGAAATCATCTAAACCATTACTTCAAATCTAAGAATGTATTCTTACTTTTGTATTGGTAGCCTACTGAGTAGGAGTCTTTTATTTATTTTTGGAACCGATATTTATAGTTAAATGTAATAAAAATCATAATAGAACAGAACAAATTTAGTCTGATATGAACTAATGTGCCATAATTTTGATAACTAATACCCCCCCCCCCCATAAATTACTTATGCACTTTGCCATCTCCAGGCTAATTTAAAATTGGGAATGAACAAAAGCCGCGACTTTCCACGTTAGATTTAAGTGGAGCATGGCAGTAACAAACTGTTTTGGACTTTAATGGAATAAAAGGTTTAACTAAATGAAAATACATGTTAAGGTCTTTAAGGCACTTTTAAGTGCATACAGTTTTACTATACTGCACTCAATAATGTATTGTATGTGTGCAGTTTTCGATATTTATTTACCTGATGTATGAACCAGTACCTATATTAAGTTTTTATGTTAGTAAATATCTAATTATATAGTTTAATTTTAATAACTTATTCAAATGAGATTTGGATATGATATTATGATACGAGTGCCTTTCCAATAACTTGTCTGGTTGAGCTTTACCGAAGTCTATCACTCGAGAGACTGTACAAATTTAATTTCTGTATGTCTGTCTATCTCTGTGTCCGTTCGCACATAAACTCGGAAATATGACCTATAGGTTTTCAGTTTTGAATAAACTTCATTTAAATATGAGAAACATTGAGATCGATAATGGTGCACGTCCACTACAAGGGTTTTATCTAAATTTTAGTGAATATTTCTAAGTTGGTCTTATGGATACAATATTTGACAACGAGAAAATAGCAAAATAAATAAATGTATAATCAAAGTACAAGATATCTATCATATGATATTTTTATTCAGACTGCTTTTCTGCTCTAATTGTTAGCTCTAGGCTAATAGTCTTCGGGAAATCCGATGCCGCCTTATATTCAGACTTATAAGAAAAGAGTGGAAAATCATTATTAAAAATACACTTTTATTATTTAAACACTGATATGAAACCTAATTTTATGAAAACGTGTGACTGCAACATGGAGCAAGATATTTTGAGAGAGGTTTAATCTTTAGATTTTTATATGAAAAAATGTTACATGAACCTTCATTTCAACGTAGACAAGAATGAGTCCTATGATGTCGCATGTCCTACCATGTAATTTGGCTGAGCGTCGTTGAAGGCTATCACTGAGTAGATTGACATAATTTAATTGTTGTTTGCCGGGTGATGTACAAATATCTTTGCCGTACGATTATTTTTCGGTCTATTTGTCAAAATTGAAGTGAGCTATATGAAGCCTCTCACGGCTTACTCCTACCTTGCTGTTATCAGAACAAAATAATAAGAGAATTGATAAATCTAAACGAATAAAAAACAGTTTCTTTTTATAAAATTTATAGTAATAGAATCATCATATGTACGTAATGCAAGTTATATGTTCGAAATTTCCAGTTTATAATAATGGTCTATAAGTTCTTATAAAGCTACTAAGTATAACAACGCAAAGGCCTGTAAACTTAAGTTACCTTAGTGTGCGCTGTACATTATCCAAATAATCCACGGAGCAAAGTAACAAAGGTAGCTGCTAAACAATAACACAGTTCTGGTCCGGAACCAATCAGGAAATTAATTGGCTTGCTCAACTTTGACTTGTTTGGCTTTGTTATTCAGAAGTTGGAGCATAAAATATAATTGCTTTTAATATTTTTCCAATCAAGGAATTTGGTAATAATTTATTATTTTACTAGCAGCTACCCGCGGCTTCGAACGCACTTTTCTGTTGAAAAACTGGACAAAATATCTATGAGTTCTTTTTCTATGACATAATAAACAGTCTAGAGATAATCGAGTCACTCAAAGCTATTCCAATTTCCCGATCCAATTTAGATTTAAGTTTAAAGAACAGAGGTTTGGGATCCTGAAGGCGTAAAGTGAAACAGGTTTTATAAGATTTTAGTATTTACCTCCCACGTTCCATGATAATTTATTGAAGTTCTTCGATGGCTTCAGTAACAATAAGAGTTAGCCTTTTTTAAATCCCAATGACGCAAGTGTATCGTACAACTAAAAAGTTGCTGCGGTCAATATGGGTCTGTTCTGGTCGTTTAAATTCACCCCCGGTGTTTTGGCACAATAAATCGCCCGCCATTATCTTTTTATTTTCATTAGCAATGTAAACAGATGTTTCAGAAAGTTTGTCGAATTATAGCTGTCAACAGCTGTTTAGTGCCTTTTTAATTTGAATGATGAAACGTTATTACGTTTCGTTCTTATCATAACATTAGAATGTAAGCAAACTAATTTTTCAATTTGAATTCGAATTTATTTGATGAAATGAATGTGTTATGGGTGGTTAAAAGCACTGTAAATGTTAATTCAGACCAAAAGCTATACCTGTTCCAAATTTCAGCACAATCCATACAATAGCTTAAGCGTGATTCGAGGATAAACATCCAAAAATCCAAATATCCAAACATTCAAACTTTCGCATTTATAATATTAGTGGCATATCTAAATTGTAGCCTACAAGACTAAATGCACACCAGATTTCGGGTCAGCATGGGAGGCTTCGATTTTGCCCCCTTGGAGGTTTAGCTGAAGACCTCCATTTTCACGTGGAATATTGTTTCAAATTGCTTTATTGCTTATATTAAAGAAATGCTGATATTTGAAACTAAACCTTTTATACTTATATGATTTCCGTCCTGATAGCCCTGGACGAAAGTAAAGAAGTACCTCCTGTGTAAGCACTGCCTCATCATTCGTTCTCATCAGAGAGCTTCACTGCAGGGTAGCGGTGGTAGCCCTTCTATCACTCCAAAGAAGCTCGATTTCCGTCGCGACGCACGTCATGTCCACTACCGACCCTCCAGCGCGCAGCGACCATATATGGGAGGTCGCTGATACGGTGCGTGTGAACTTACGGATATCTTATGGGAAAGAAATCACGTTACCGCTCGATATCCAACTGGAAAGAAAAAGGGTAATTATGAGCGTGAATAAAGAAACAGAATGTAAAGAAGAAAAGGTTACTGCAAAGTTACCTGGTGGACACACAATATTGGATCCACGTGTACTGTAAATCATGCAGGCCCTGGAGTTCTTCTGCTGAAACTTCTCCATGATCTATATAGTTTGCTGCTAAAAATGTTTCCCATCGAGAACCGCAAGATCTCGGAGTGTAGTCCAGTCTCCATAGTCTCTTCGAACACTGTGGGGGTGGGAGGACGAGGGGTTTGGTAACTGCTCCTGAATTTGAGTTTGGGTTTTGGACTTCAGTGTACCATTTCTCTGCTACGCTATCGTTGCGGAGCTGGGGAGAACGGTGTGAATAGTTTTTCGGCGGGCCTCTCCTTGGACTTGGCACAGTCTTGGTATCCTTGATATCGTTAGAGAGCGAGTTCCAATTCGGCAATCCTGGACAGTTTTTCAAGCTATTGGAATCAGATGGGTGATGGATAGGAAATAGCAAGTAGAGGAGCCTCCTACGGCAGTGGTTTCCACTAACATTAGATAAGAAGTTAAATTTTGCTTTCGGACAGGTAGCTTACAAGAACCTAAATACACAGTGGGTTAGAACAGTTTATTCTTTGAACTGTTTAATTACAAAATTCGTTTTAATACATATAACCAATTGCTTGCCTTAAAAACATATTTTTCAATTACGTAGATGTAGAAAATATAAATAATATTTTACATATATGACCGCTTTTGTTTCAATAAACATTTATTTAAAAATACGTAAATACTAAATATCTTAGTAATAAATTATATTACACTTAAAAGTGACTTCAATATGTACAAAATATGGTGATAATAAACGTGACTTCATAATCTCTGACACAAAATATCATCTCTCTTTCACCGGAGATGTAAGTACATCAGTGAGAAAGACTGAACGACATTTAGAGACGGAAAGCGTGTTAAGAAGACTTAGTGCATGTGCTGTGAAGCGTAAAACCCTTCAGTATGTTTGCTTGATACATCTTTTTTATTTCAATACAAGTGCCAGAGCAAGAAATTATTGTTTATTGGAAAGAAGGGAAATGAAAACCTTACAATCTAACTTCTGTTATAAACAGTATAAAATTATAACCAAATGTCCGGTTAACATTTATATTGAGAAAATTGTACTCATTTTTAAAAGTAAGTAACTTCAAAAATTGAAATTGAAATATTAAAGTTGAGATTTTAATTCACTGTCAGTGAGCTGAACAAATAGTCTAAAACTGAATATTTCTAATACCGAAATTTTCAAAGACCACGAGTCTTCAAGATGCAGGACTTTGCAAAGGCAAGGGCTCTTGAAGGCAAAGACCGTTTGATAATCCTTGTTTCTGTTATCATTGAAGGGTATGTATACAAACGTATAGGTTAAATACATTTTGTGTATTTCAATATTGTGAACGGCTCATATGTTACTCTGTATTGTATTCGATACGGGATACTGTAATGATTTCAATAAAATATTTAAAATCTGAACCTTGATAGCGATGTATTACGGATTAAGAACTAAATAAAGTTTAAATTTACTTAAAACAAATTCTGATTATTACCATGAAAGAATGTATAAAAGGAAAAAGTGTTCTTTCGTCGTCAAGGGAAATTCCAGAGCAAGATTGAAATAATACACTTCTCTGTTTTATTGCGTTATCTTCCAGGACATTTAATCAGTTGGAAGCTGGAACATGATTAATATAAATAGCAATACTAAGAGAATACCAGTTTTAAAACTTATTTTAATAAAATAAATGTTTAAAAATATTTTTTATATTTTTGTTATATTACGTAATAGTTGTTAACATAATGATAAAGTAAATTCAGTTCTTTAATATACATATATACTCTTTTAAGATTAGATTGATAGAGTGAGTAAATTTTTATCTTCAACAGAAATTAAAACATAGGATTTAATTTTGGGAATAATTTTGTCGAAACCGTGGTTAGACGGTTAACATAATAATTTTATTTAAAACAATATTGAATGGGATTTTGATTTTTCAATAGTATGTTAACTGGCATAAAACATACCAGAAGTAATGTAATGTACAGTATATATCTGAGTGTATGTGTGTGTTTAATTTTTATTTTGAATAAAGTTACAGTCGTAAACAATTTAACATTTTATATACAAAACTTAATTTATGTTAATTTTAAGCAACGAAAGACAATACCTAAATTGTAAAAATGGACTCTATTTACGCACTACTTATACTTTTGGAGATAAACATATAAAATTCGTTGAATAATGAGCGGAGATGAGGTATTTCGGAGTGGATGTAACAGCTCAGCCTTACAATCATCGCCTACAACCTTTTAATATTTAATAAATTATTCCTTTCCTTCCCGGTTGATTACAGAAGAAATTATGATTAAGCATTCAGTACTCAACAGCCACAGTGTAAAGCAATGGGGTTTAATTAACTTTACAGAAATGCGGAATATATTCATTCATAGGTTATATAATAGTCTAGAAATTTGAATATTGCTAATTGAATTAAAATAATGAATCTCACTTTTTGTTAGGATTGTAATTATATATTGAAAAGTTACGTGTGATCAAACATTTATTTCAAATAGCAATAGTAATTGAGAATTATAAAACTAACCCAATACGAACGTACAAGTAAGTATCGAAGGATTCGGTAGAAGGTAACTAAGAGTTATCGAAAAGACGGACAGAAAGGCGGGTAGAATGTCCTTTGACCTGTTAACCCCAAAGTCAAAAAGATTTATTCCTTGGACGTAGAGAAACCTATGTAACAAGTTTCAAGCCTATATGAGCTTTCTATGAAGAGCGATCGCCTAGGCTGACGTACGACTTCTCTTTGAAATTTTATTCTCAGAATCAATAAGAGGTTTTAGAAGATTAAGAGAAAGGCGTATGCAGTAATTTAAAACTGTTTATGACCTTTTAGTGCGAGTTATCGCGTGGACGGATAGATAGATGGTCGGAATGTTCTCTGACCTTTTAGACACAAATTAGATTATTTATATAAGGGAACCCCATATACCAAGTTAGGTTTTGGCAACATAAGCAGCTATGAAGAATTTGAAAATGATATAAATTATATGCAAAGGAGTTTTTCTACCACTCGCATATTTTGTATATTTGTCTAAATTAAAGATCCTGGATAAAATTGATATTTTTGTATAATTTTTATCCTTTGCTGTTTACTCCTAATACTCCTTTAAATGTTTCTGACTACAGTAAACAAATTAAGAGTACAGTCATATAGGCGGCAAATACCATGAAGATTGAGGTAGCTGATACTTCATTTGCAATAAATGGTGGAAGTACAATTTACGTCCACCAAAACAATTAATAAATATTAAACTACCCACTAATTGAGAAAATATCCGCATGGAACGGTCTGAGTTGATCACATTGTTTTTTTGTACGGCTGAGAGTTGCAAATAATTAGTCCCTTAATTATTGAAAAAATAAGATTCCCCGCTCCTATTCAGGGGATGAACCGGTCAGTATTATACCGACTTCTCAACCCGGTTTTCAAAATCAATGTGTGTTTTTGACAAATTTTTTAGAAATTTTGGAAACTTTTGATTGTTTATGTGTTGTAGCTTTCTTAAATGTAGGAAAAGGGACAAATTAAACAAATGTATAAAAGTTTCGTAAATATTTTTACAGCTTGAAATATTTATTTATTGTTAAAAATTTAAGAAATGTAGAACACAGTTGAAATATTTAAGTACATTAAGCATTTATTTTATGAAACAAGATTTTATAAATGAATAATTCTAGCGCGTGTTGTTTAATGAATGTTGGGCTCGACAGAAACACAGAGTAAAATCAACAGTTAAGTGGTTGGGCAAGACAAGTTTATTGCTCTCTTGCTGGGAGTTAAGCCGTGTACTGTCTAATTGAACATTGTTATATCCGTCGGCTTAATTCATTTTACTACTTTAACGAACGGCCTATCATCTGTGGCACCGCTGAAGAAAATGTTCAGATATAAAACACCTTCTGGATGAATAACTATTAAATAGAGTAACGAATTGTAGAAATGTTACTCAAAATATGTAGTTAAATAATGCATAGATGGGCTATCTCCAATGTAGATAATCTACATTACATTGCTTTTTTCCGTATAATCGTGTGCATAACTCTTAACATCGAAATTTCAGAAAGAAACACTATTTTAAACATTAAATAAAAGCTGAACATTATGTTTACCTGAAATAGTAGGGCACATAGACAAAAATTTAGTGAAATACAGAAGTATTTACAATGGACAATACAAAAATGTTATTTACATCACCATTTAAAAGTGACTGCTAGAAGACTAAAATGTTTAATCCAAGAAACAATTGCTCTAGTAATAAAAATCAACGAGAATATATAGAAGTACTTTTATTAAAATAATACAAAATTAAATGGGGTACCGTTGGAAGAATAAATAAATAAATCGAAAGGAATAACTTACAGTAATTTAAAACTTCATTTATAAAGAACTAGGTGTTTCCCACGGCTTCACACGCTTTACGTAAGCCTTGGCCATGTATTTGCACTTCTGGTTCAAGTGCATTATATTTCTAACACCGATGTAGAGTTTGCCTTGTTGTCACGATCAAGAAAATCTGTGTATGCTTATTATATAGCCATTATACACGTACTGTATTTTATTATAAAGCGGTCTAACAGTGAAGCTTTAAGTTCAAATATATATTTATCATAAAGACGAACATATATTCTAACTTAGTGCCTTCAAATAGTCTTTAGCAAAATTAATATACGTAACTGTCTCGTAATTGCAGTTTACAATGTGCAGGCGCTTTGATAACATATATTTTGCAGCGCCTCCTGGTAATGAGTTACATAAATGGGCATAGCATATAGACCTTCTACGTGGAATAATACATATACATACAAATTTTCATAATGATCGGTCAAATAGTTTACGATTCTATAAAGGATAAACACACAAACATTCATATATATATATATATATATATATATATATATATATATATATATATATATATATATATATATATATAAGTAGAAAGGGTATTGATGTTTCAATAGAAATGGAGATAATGACTACTATGGTTAAATTAGAAGTTATATTATTCCTTCAAAAATCCGAGGAAGAGAGGAACCAACATTAAGTCTCAAATCTTGATGGCATAAGATATCTAATCATTCTAATTTCCATTGTTGTAATTCGTGGGACGTAAAAATTGCTACTGGGATATATGGAACAGTGAAAGGTAGGTGCTTTGGAAATTTTCAATATTTAATTCAAAGGAAACCAATGAAAGTTGTGTTTTCTTGGCTAAACATATGGATAGACAGATCTACGATTTCAATTCTTTAAATTTTCTGTGAAGGAATATGTATGTGTCTTAAAGATCCGACAGTATTTTATCGTTATGTTAATAATTGTTCCATTATATATCAAAGTACTAAAAATATACTATACAAATTTATTTGCTTTAAATAAGTTTGAAACCTGGTATGTTTTAATATTAAAGTTTTATATTAATTAAGTTGAAGCTTCCAAGTGATTAAATGACTTAGAAGATAACAGAGAAGGGTATTCCAATCTTGATCTGGTTATTGAACTGAATTTTCAAGCCTTAAAGATCGAAAAAATCTACATAATTGTTAACTGTCTCTGATTAAATGTCTTAGAAGATAACGCAATAAACAGGGAAGTATATTTCAATCTTGCTCTGGAATTTCCCTTGACGACGAAAGAACACTTTTCCTTCTGTATAAAATGTTCTTTCTTGGTAATAATCAGATTATGTTGTACGTAAATTTAAACTTTATTTAGTTCTAAATCTGTAATACTTTTCTAGCAAGGTTCAGACTTTAAATATTTAATTGAATTCATTACAGTACCTCGTATTTAATACAATATAGGGTAACATATGAGCCGTTCACAATATTTAAATACACAAAATGTATTTTAACTTCGATATAAGTGATTTTGCTGAGAAATATTTAAGAAATGGTACAGTAGCTTCAGGTTGTTAGAACTAGACTTAACTAGAATCACAAGTTTATTTCTTCTTCAATAAAGTAAAATTTTACTTGTTCTTGAATGCAGCCAAGATGACTGAGTTCAAGCAAGAACAGATTGCTGTTAGTTCTGAATTAGAATTACAGATACGAATGGGCGATGGAACACATACACACAGTCTATTACAAAGTAAGATTTCATTCGAATATAAAAAATGCATGTTAACTTTGATATGTTTCAATCTTCAATTAGTGACTTGTAAAGCTTTCGCCAAAGAATGCTAATAAATAAAGTTGCTTAGACCAAAACACGTAATATAAATTATATAATAACTTGTTTTATATGTTATTATATGCGTACAAAATTCATATCAACATTATTGGGGTATATTGTGACACTGAATTCTGGGCAGAAACATAGAAAGAGTATGTGCAAGGTAGATTTTGCAGAAAAAGAAAGAAACAGTTTTAACTGTAAAAGTTTCTGTAAATGCTTTGTGACAAAAGCTCATTTTCAGCAATAACTGCAAAGAAGACAGTTGATGTTTGGATAGCGGAGAAAAGTTTTCTTCGAGGTTGTATCTCTCCGAAAATGCGTGTTGAAACCTGATGGACAGTTGTTGATTTTTACCTTTCTTTAACACTTTGACATGTAAACATGTTTGCATGCCAACTTAGTTGTGGCAAAACGTAAATGTAACATAACAACTAATTAGTTCAATAAAATTATGAACTTAGAAGAAGGTAAGCAATTCCTTTATTTGAATTTTAGCTTAAAAACCGAGATTGGTTGTAACTTTGTTGTTTTTTACGTTTAATTGGGTGATATTCTTGGGGCATTTTAAAGTATGAGCTCCTTCGATAAAACACATATGAATGCTTATTATAGCTTCTGATTGAATATTATTGCTCTTAATTTTATTTATTTCTTTGTGGGTTTGTTAAGGGAACTCAATTTCTTTCCCAGAGTAACCCCCACATTGATACCCAAGAAATAAAAAAATAAAATTCAACACCCCGTATTAAATATTTTTTCCTGCCACTATAAAGAAGAGTTTGCGTTTCAATTTCACTTTTTTTAATCGAAGTTTAATAAGAAAAATAACTGGGCACAACATTTAACAAGATTGATATTTTATCTCTTTCTCCAGTTTATGAAACCTTGCCAATGATATTAAATATTCTTAATGATTAAAAAACTAGAAAAATGACGTCAACATAAAAAATGTATTAAATTTAAGTCTATTTATGGTTTTACAATTTTGAGTTTTGCTCATGTAAACCTATAAAAACCAACTTGATCAACTAAAATAATCATAAAAATATAATGTATAAATAGCTTCCAAATATAGTCATTCAATAGATTAGTCGTTTTTTTAAACAAGGACCAAGTTGAATAGAACAGTTGTTTGGTTAAACTTACGCTTCAGATTTTAATACTTTGAATAATATAGCATACAGCGGTTTTACAAATGCTATATATTCTGCTTAGGCAATTATGATAAATTTCAACAAATTTTCAGTTACCAATGTTTAAAAAAGTCATGCATAAATTTGGATATATTTGAATTTAGTATCCAAATATTTGAAGAGCAGAGACGAAGGAATGTAGAACAATGTGAATGAATGATCAAGATCTTGCCTAATGAATGAATAATTGCCTTAGTTTATTTTAGGTTTCCATGGAGATATGTTTAAAATATTTTTATTAACTTTAAATTAAAATGTTATTTAGTTTTTAGGGTGATGTTGTTTGACAGAATAACATGATTTAAAGGCGTTTTCTAATGATATAAGTTACACTCTCTCAGCTGGAATGTATCCTCTACTTCACTGACCAAAAATAAGGTTAAGGAAACACAAATAATCAATATGACGATGAAGTAGCAAGTCAAACTGACAACGGAGCAGTTATACGTAAACAAATTAAGGCTATAAGAGAGTCGGATTTGTCAGAAGAAGCACAAGACATAAATAAACTCTGTTTGACTTTAACATTATACACCGTAACTCAACGTTTTAAGCAAAATATTTTTGTTTGCTTTTAGGAATTTAAGTGACTTTATCTCAACCAATTCTGTATATTAATTCAATGTATGCGTTAGTAATAAATAAGGTTAACTACCTTGTTCATTATTTTGTATTACTATTCACTTTATAATTAATCATGTGAATTAGGAGATTAAACTTTGCACATAGTTCTAACATTTTGATGAAAAAAGCAATTAACAGCTGACTGAGAGATCCATTACCACAGTAAATGGCTGCCATTCCATCTCGTGTCAGCTTTGATCAGGCCCGATGAGAAATTAGTAATCCTATCAGATCCACCTGGCCTGCCGGTTTTATTAGTTGTAACTAGCTGTTTCCCGCGGCTTCGCATGCTTTTCGTGAGCTTTGCTCGTGTATGTGCACTTCTAGTTCGAGTGAATTATATTTCCAAACCCGATGTAGAGTTTGCCTTGTTGTAACTATCAAGAAAATCTGTGTATGTTTATAGCCATTGCTCACATACTCGTACTTGTACTTTATTATACAATGGTCTAACATTCAAGCTTTATGTTCAACCAGAAATGTATCTTAAGACACAAATATACATTATAACTTAGCGCCTTCAAATAGTGTTTGAACATTTAATATACGCAATTGTCTCGTAATTGCATTTTATAGTGTGTAGGTGCTTTGATAACTTTTATATATTGGAGCACCGTCGCCCGGTGGTGAGCATATGATATATATATATAGTGAATAAAACTTAAAAAATAGTGTTACATTAGTACAAGTGCATCGTCACACATGTTGCCATTTTTAAGGCGTTCGTTAATTATTTTATACTAAATCATATGGTAGAAGACAAACTATAATAATACGGATTAATGAGCGAGTTGACTAAGATTGGGCTGAATGTTAACAAGATTAGTCACATCAAGAAACGAGAGAAGAATTCAAGATTTAATGATAATATTACACCTTGTTGTAGCTTGTGCAAATGTGTTACTTTAATCTTTAAGATACGGACATTAAATAAGCATCTTATATATTCAAGTCATAAACACAATTCATAACAAGATTATATTATCAAAAATGTTTGCTGTATGTAGAAATTTAGTTTTTAAATAATTAAAATCTCTGCAAAAGAAACCTTTTACTACAAAGGAAGGAGAAGTATTATTTTGGAACCACACAATACTAAATTGGGAACACTTGGTCGAAGAACGGACAAGAGTATTCACATCTGAAAACTATAAAACCTGTTTAATATCAAATACAGCAACACGAAAACAGTTCTAATGGTTAAAATTAGATAGTAAAAACTGAGAGAAACGCAAATAAAATGAATGCTGTATCTCTTACTTTCAGTTGTATGTTACCGCGAGACAAGTTTTAATTAAATATGTGTCTCAAGTGTGCTGAGTGTTCCTTTGACTGAATCTTTCACCTGATCTTTCAGACGTAACATTACGTAGTATTTCTTTATCTCTTCCAACGATGTTCTATATTTATAGATGATACATGATTTGATACGGCTGTAAAATGTGTAGTGTATTACGTTACTTTATGTATTTACAAGAATGATAACACATTACGAGTACCTAATCTGATTACACACAAGAACAATAAATTTAATACATTTACGTGTCAGAAAACTATTTAAAAGTAAATAGTGCATATTAATCTTTTAGACTAATTTTATATATAATAAATAATAGAAAATAATGTAACATGCAGAACTAAACCTTTTTTTCTTAGATGCGTTATTATTAAAACGAATTCAGTTTTTAGATTTTATTGTACTTGAGCATATGATCAGTATAGCAGTCTAACTATGGTCTGATTCTTAAGACGTTTTAGCGTTGGGGATCTTCTGAAATTTGAGTTCATTTGCCTCCGAAAAAATCTCTTTAGAACTTAGAATGTTGTAATTATTTTTAAGAGTAGCTGTTTGAATATCTTATTGAAATCCATTGCGCTAGTCAGTTTCTTAGATGTAAAAATTTTAATTTTCGTAACTGACTTGTAATAAAACCACAGCAAATATATCCAAAACATTTTCTGCTCACAATATTTGTAATAACTTAAATTTAGGTTGTTTTCATAAAATATAAGACAGTTACATAAAGTAAGCTATAAACACAGGAACTAGAACTATTGAAGAAATGTATATCGACCAAGCTTGGACACTTCAAATGTAGGTACATGAAAAAACTAAAGTTTGAGAAAGGATAAGGAACGAAAGTAAATATTAAATATTTCAGAGTTAGAGGAACGCAAAGCTAATGAATGTTTAACTCTTACTTTGAGTTGTATGTCACCGCGAGACTTGCGGTACAGTTTTAATTAAATATGAGTCTCAAGTGTGAGGGTGTCCTTTGACTGAACCTCATTGCACTTGAACTTTCAGATATTTGTACAGTTCGTCAATTCTTTATATGTTCCATAATATTACTAAATATATCGAAGTAATATGGTTTTGTTGAATTGTAAGGATTAGTTTGTCATTGGCAGTAATCAACCTGTTTATATACAGGGTGTCCCACGAGTAACCCGACAAAGTTCTCAAGTTGTTTCCTCTCATAAAAATAATGAAAAAGGTTCATTTCAACATATGTCCAGAAACGCTTTGTTAGGGAGCTATAGCTAGCGAAAGAATTTTCCCGATTTGTAAGAAAGGACGAAAGTAAAGCGAAAATGATGTTGTTATGGCATAAAAATAGTTATTAAATTTATTCGATTTTATTTCAAAAAAACTGCAAAATTGAATAAAATACATCCCAGACCTGTAAGACCCCCGCATTTATGAGATATCAGACAAAATATGCAAAGTTCGGTCTCGAAAAACATGCTTTGTTTAGAGCACATTAACTTCATTTAAATGGGTAATATACAAACAAATCTTTATGTTTAAATAAATGTCGTTACTTTTTTATCCTTTCATTCTATAAATACAAACAAATTGTGGTTAAATTAATTAATGATATGATCGTGCTGTCATAATACAAAGTATGCACAGAACAGTTGATTAAATTTAACATGCTCTTTAATTCATACCAGTGGGGTGTATCCCGGAGGAGTTATATCGAAATAAGAATAGGCCTATATACAGTATAGATCCAAGGAACCATAAGAATGTACATGTTAACTTTCAGTACAATCGGTTGAATAGTTTAATGAAAGAGAAACACAACAAAAACAAACAAGGCACTTTAAAATTTATAATATTGCTATTATAAAGCCTAGGAATATAAAAAATAACATTGCTTGTAACAGAAGACAGGGTACAATAAACAATTTTGCTTGCTGGGGTCAGTAGGGGAGCGTACTGACAGGGTTACGAGTATGTTGTGTCAGAGAGACATTTACATTGTAGTACTCCAGCAAATTAACAGTTTCGTCTTCAAAGAGATCTGACTCCTTTCCTTCATGATGTTTTTTGCTTCAATTTTATATATCAAAGAGGTGATGTTCCCCTTATAACAAATGGATGTTTTTGATTTCATTACTCTGTATTAACTGATTTTCAAAATGATCTGGTAGAACACGTGCATTGTGTTCTGATAATATATAAAACACCCTTTGGTGTGTGGAAGTTTAACATTATGAGGTGCCGCATGTTAACCTCTAGTGATAACACCATGGATACAAGCTTATCAGTAGTGACTCGCTATGGATAACAAAACACAATATATGGATATATCAAAATGTGAATATACGCTTAACTGCCACTCATGTCTTTGTTATAGGATGGTGCCAATGACACTTATTAATAGATTGCTGGCGTTTATTTATCTGTTATCACAGCGTTAGTAACGAACGTAACATAGTTTATTATATACAGTGTAAATATCACCTTTGATATAAATTATTATTAACGGAAGGGTGGAAAAAGTCATCACTCGATGTTTCTCTTCTGTATGATGCTGCCACCTAGCGGAATAGTGTCAAACACGTCAAGTGACATACAAAGAAGTACAGTGTGGAAGAATTTTGCAGAGAACGGAATTACTGGTCTAAGGTAATATTCTGAAATACTCATTACACTTGTTTACACATTATAATTTCGTTATTTAGCAAGTAATACATTCGCATTTATACTATGTCAAAAACGACCAATGTAGGTACGGTCAGGACAAAACGTGGTCTTTTTTCCCGATAAAAGTTTATGGTTTATATAATAAAACGAAAATAAAAATGTTCACATAAATGCACTATGTAGAACTTTACATGGTGCTAAATGATTGAGACAATAGATTGTTTTACATGAACAAATTATATGCCTATTTAAAGAAAGGTAGTAGTAGGTTCGAGAAAACCTAAGGCTACATCAGCTGCACGAACTCAATATTTTAGCAAGACAAACATGCTAAAGTTTTACAACATCCTAGAAAGTGAACACCTCACAGAGGTTTTTAACGTTGATGAAATGACGCTAATGACTGTTCAGACAAAGTATTCTAAAGTTTTCACCAAAGCACGAAAGGGGAGATAGCAGGCGGGCTCCCTTACTTCTACTGAGACAGGAGCGTCTCTGCATTTATTTTTCTATGTTGGCATGAGCAACATTATTTTTCCATCCTTAATTTTCTCAAGGTAAAGAAGCATGATCATTGAATTATACAATGATTCTCTATCAGGGGAACAGAGTTTGCTTGTAATCTACCCGGTTGGATGAAAACCTAAATTTTCTCTATTACATACCTTAATTTTTAATTCTCAGTTTATATTGCTCAACACATGCTCGGTTCACCAAATGTTGCGTCTGACACAGGATGTGTCTGCAAGTTTGACTATGCTACTGTGTGCGAGGGTGGACAGGCATCAACCCTCTGGTTTTTCATGTTCCCCAGTTTGATACAAGGTAGGTTGAACATTTTATATAATTTACCTTTCCCATTCCAAAATGGCCGAGAAGCAAATTTCTTGCGCTTGGGATTGCCTTTATTCGTGTGAATGGAGAACAGGTGTTTTCAAAGTATATAGGACAGGAATCTTGATCGTGATACCTGCATAATTTGAAAGACAGTTTTGAACTGGGGAAAGTTCCAATGTTTTTCTCAAACGAAATAGATAGACTATTCGGTTATTTTGTCTCAAACCTCGTGGGGGGACTATTCGATTGTTTTGTCTCAAACCGCATGGAAAGACTATTCGATTCTTTTATCTCAAACCTTATGGATAGACTGTTCGATTCTGTCAACAGTTCGTATCGAATGATTTCCAACCAGAGTACATTTTCGGTTAGATTGAAGGCGACATTTGATGGCATCGAGCACGTTATAATTAATCACAAGTAGTACATGAATCAATCTATGTTTGTTATGTGAACAGCATCTCAAGTGATATACACGATACAGATTATTGTGATTGCATCAAGTATTATAATGCAGTGTACGACTTGATTGCTGCGACTTTATATGATGTTGAATGAACTGTGACTTAAAAGCAGATGTTCAACACTGAATAAGGACGTCGTAAACACAATATGGTCTGTGAATGAAGTAATTTTTTGTGTCATTGACAGGTGAAAAACGAACTTCTTGTGTTGAGCATATTGTAAGGGTGACATGTATTGAATATTGGAGATAGCCAGTAGAAACTCATGTTGAGGTTAATGAAATCATCATCGAGCACGATAACTTACTGATCGATCTTTTTATCGATCTTCCTCCATATGCGTCAAGGGTACGGTTAGTTTGGGCCTAACATTTGGTCTAGCCAAGGGACTCACTACTAGGATACTTCGTGGCAGACGTTATGAACTTCAATAGGTAGAATAAAACTACTACCACAGATGTAGAGCCAGTGCAGGATCAGATAATCCTTCCACCTGCCTCACGTGTGGGGTCAGGTGAATTATCCGGCCTCTGCATTGTGAGTTTCAGCTCCCATATTTACTGCTTATTATATATTCTTGGTGTCAAAATTAACTTGGCTACTATTGCTATCTCAAAAACGACAAAATTTACTGGAGGTTTTAAAGTGGAGAACTTTATCTATTCATCAGGAGTCCTTAAAAATAAGAATTAAACATTTAGTTACCATTTAAATTATGGCGGTCAAATTGCTTACGGATCACCCTTTGTTTTCTTGAAGTTTTTTGATATACAATACAATGCAATAACTTGTTTATTCTTAATTACCATTTTTTGTAACTCATTGATTTATAAACTATAGTCTACCAATGTTTTTTAACGCCACGTTCTGCAATATGTAAGCATCACTGTGAAAATGATTTCAGATTAAATTAACCAAAAAAAGTACTATTTTTGAGCAAACTATCAGTATTGTGTCACATGTGCACATGTACCTGCTAATAAGTTGAATGTTTCGTATAACTTGCTTGCTCGTCTAACACGGCTGACCTTGACTCCCCCACACTTACCTTCCTAGTTCCTCTCAGTCTCACTGTAGGGTAACAGCGCTAATGTGGAGTTACAGAAATATCCTGTAATCTATTTTGATAAATACATATTACAATTGATTAATTCTCAGATGACTAGATGTTCAGTGACAAGAAGTACAAAGTCCACGCTTTTTAATAATCAACGATTAAGTTACGTAAAGTAAAAACAACAAACGTTATCATCCTGTTTCAACAAAGTGTTTTAGAGTATTTGGCTAACGTCAAAGGAATGTTTTTCTCACTATCCGAACATCAACTGTTGAAATGTCGTCTTATTTGTAGTTGTGGCTGAAAATGACGTCGTTGTAGAATGTTTGGAAAAACTGTTATATCATATATATTGTCTTCCATTTTGTACAAATTTTAATAAATAATTCACGTTTCATACACTATTGAATGATACATACAAATTTTATACACTACGCTACCACTAGAGAAAGTCTAAAATTGATTGTGTGTAGATGATCCAGTAAATTAATAGTAAATTAAGTTTCACATGAAAAAGATCTATAAAACTATTCTGTTGTTATGGTCGTATCCATTTCATAGAAATATCTTTGTTATAAGGAAATTTATATAATGAAAATGAGTTGTGGCCAAACACACCAAAACCAAGTTCCAAGTGGGTGAGTTATGGGCTACGGATTGCAATTTTTATAACTGCTCTACAAGAAATAAAACCTTAACCGCATTTTAATAAGTTAATGGTCTAGTTCTTGCTTAATTAAACAGTATTTGAGAGGAACCAAATATACTTGTGAAATATATTGCTTAAAAATTTAAATAAAATTTGAATGGATATTACGCTGAGACTATATAAACAAACTTCAATATTTACAGCTTGTGAACAACAAAATTGTTACTATTTCTGCCCATTTAATAACAACAATTATACAATCCAAAAAAAATTTGGAAACTCGTAAAATTTCAACGGCTGTAAAAAAAAGATTCAATACTTCATAGCGAAAGTGATGTACTGACAACCATTTCCAATATTTTCATCACATATAAAACCAGCGGTAAATTAAAAAAGTACATTTTGTTTATAAACAAGCCTATGTAAAAATATTAAAATCTCATAAACTACTCAATTGTATCAGGATTTCTTGGTCAGGTTAGGCTCCTGACCAATCTAAATAACTATTAACAAGCTGATGCATTTTAATAAAATCTTAAATTTATGTAATACATTTTAAACTGTATTAAATAAACTTACTGTGTTCTCATTGCTCTTCTTAGATTAGTTTAGGTGGAATAAATTAAATACTTGGTTTACTTTGATTTATAATACTAGTTATTATGGAGTGCAGCACGGGTTGCCTTTACATATTCCATTTGTATACACGAGGATAGTTATAATAGTGATTCAAATACCTACGCTTTTTCAGTACAAAAAACTAATCAGCATAAGGAAACAGCGATTTCCAAGAAACGTAGGTCAGATATTTTCTGAAAACTGTTTACTTTGATCTTGATAAGTTACATCTGAAACGTATCAAAGCGTACTGCAGGAGCAAGACTTTGATCTTTTAGATGACTCTTTCAAAAAAAATAGTCCACCAATACCAGAAACACTAAGTTATAAAAACGTCATTTACAAAAATAATTACGATTTATTTGGACTATTTTCAGACTATCTGAGTTTTTAGACTCAAAGACAAAATGTATAATTGTACATATATTCAATTAATAAATACATTTGTAAACAATAAATAAAAAAATGAATGGTTTTATTTCATGTTGTTGTGTAAAACAAAATATGATTGAGGTATTTGGCTTTAATCTATTTCTACGATCATTGGTGACAAAACCTATAGTAGAAAAGAATCTTTCAGACGGGACTGAAGTAGCAAGTAAACAAATATATTTTTTTCTGAAGTTCATAAATCATGGGAATGAGATGCTTGTTGGAGGCACAAAAAGGCAAAGGACTTTCCCACCTTTTTTGGAGGGCAATTCCAAATAACCAAGAAACAATGGATTACGGGAAGGAAGTAAGCCAGACTTGTCTCTTAGACATACTCACCGCAGTTAAAGTATTCGAATACTGGGAGGGAACGATTGTCTGTCTGTCCATCTGACAGATATCTCGATAACGAAATGAGCTATAGACTTGAAATTGTGCACGAACCTTAGCGAAGCCTGTTATGAAACACGTGGTGTTCCGATTCCTACCCTATTTTACTAATTGTTTCAGCTTAAAGATAATTAATTTGGGCTTGTTTGTGGTGAGTTCGTGGACGACAACTTCGTTTACCTTACTTCGTAGTCATCAACAGCCTTATGGCTAAGACGAATAATGGCCGTCGTGTAAAAAAAGTATTATCATTTAGAAAATAATTGAGGAAGGTTGCGATGTTACAAAGGATTTTAAAATTATCTTATAAATCCATGTACCATTTCTAACAATAGAAACGCCCATTGACGTATGAAAATTAAACATTATGAGGTGCTACTTGTTCAACTGTATTGGTGTCGATACCATACACACACGCTTATAGATAGGGGCGAGATATGGATAATAAAACACCATATCTATGTATATATCAACATATGAATAGACGCATGACTCCAATAATTCATGTCTTTGTTTTGGATTGGTTCCAATAATACTGATAACAGCTGATTTGTATTTATTTGTTATCACAGCGTAGGTGCCGGGTATATGTAACTTAACGCATATATGTGTATGTGTGTGTGTGTATATATGTGTATATATATATATATATATATATATATACACACACACACAAAAATATATACATATGTTAAACTCGTTATTTGTATATTTTCGCGTGTTTATATTTGTTAGATTAATTTTTAGTAGATTTGGCCAGCAGAGAAAAAGTTCATTGATAAAAAAGATTGAGGATGGAAAATGTCCGGAAAAAATCCGGCTTTCTCCACAATTCTTCCTTTGTCAAAAGCAAACTTTAAACAAAGAAGAGAAAAGATCTGTATTGACAGTAATGATTAGTAGCCTCTTTAGTTGCATAACCCTCGTCGCATTTTTAGGTCAATACTTACTTTGTAGATATTAAAGGTGATGGACACTACATTAAAGTTTTATAAATATACTCAAATATAGATATAACACTATTAAGTATTCCCAACCACTTATGGATACCAAATTTAGAAAATATTGTTGACTATGTTTTTCTGCATGACACATTGTGGGGTTAGTATAATTTTCTCAAAATATAATTTTATTGAGTGATATATAAACCTCATAAAAATTTGATAAAGAACACGGTTTATACTACTATGAATACGGTTGAAACATGACATGCTACAACGAGACGGGATAAATGCCGAGACCTAGTTATCTTCCAACGCGTTTCACATATGTTATCGTAGTTTGTAGTAACTACCTGGGTCCTTGGCAGTATGGACTACAAATATTAAGATTTCTCAAATAATCTCACATCTCAGAAATGGAATGGGAGTTATTCACTAAGTAAGAGTATGATGTGCTGATCCATTACACACACACACACGCGCACACACACACACACACACACACACACACACACACACACACACACACACACACACACACACACACACACACACACACACACACACAATATATATATATATATATATATATATATATATATGGAATAAGTAAAGGTTTGTTGGCTTTATGGAATTAATGACTCATTAAGAATTGATAATTTTGTTCCCAAATAATAAGATATATACTACATATATTTATTAAATGTTAGGTTATAGACCCTAAGTATGTTAATCTGTACTACTAATTAGGAGAGAGTACCCAAGATTAGTCACTAAAAACTAAAAGAATAATAGATCTTTTAAAATAAAAATAAACCAAACTCAAAAAGCTAAAATAAAAATGAAGGAAATAAAATGTAAAAATAGTTTTTATTCCAGGAAACGAATGAAACTCTAATGCTCTTCAAATTTTATACAATACAATTTTATAAAATTTTAAATTGCCAAGAAATTAATGGTGGCATACAAAATAATTTTTATGCAATATAAGATAAAACGTGGTTATATAAAAGAAGTTTAAAATAATCTAATTTCTTACAAACAAGGTGTTATGAATCTCCTTGTTATGCATCTATTGTTATGTCCTGTAATTGAGTTACTTTTATGCCAAAGCAGATTAAATACCTGTATTTATGATTCAAACTTTAATAGAGGGTAAAACCTCATATTTACACAAACCATAGAGTAGTAGTGAATGTTATTGTACATTGTAAATTATACATAATGGCTAATGGCAGTGTACATATCGATATTGAACTCTCGAATTCATTGTTGCTGTTATGTAAAGTACTAAACCTCTTGAATGTTTCCTTTTTTGTTTATGTAATATTTTATTTAGAAGAACTGCAACAAGGGAAAAATGTCAACATAATGTATAACTTTGGAATTAATTCAAAATTTTGTCGTTTAATGAGACAAAAATAATATTTTACTTTTTAGATCCTTGATTTTACTTTAGCATTTTAAAAAAGGTTTATTTTTTTGAAAGTTTGAACAAATGTCATATCATAAACTGAGCTTTCCTTTTCTGTGCTACTTTATATCCTGAACACCCCCTCATAGTAAATAATAATAAAACATTTATTGTTTATTCTCTTTACTTATATTAAAAATGGTTGAAAAACTGAGAACATTGCAAAGCAGTTGATCTTTGAAGCGATACAACATCAAAGGAAAGTTTTCCACGCTATCCACACATAAATGTGGAAATGTCTCTTCTTTGCAGTTGTAGCTGGAAATGAGCTTATCCTACAACGTTTGAAGAAACTTCATGCCATAAACTCTGTCTTCCTTTTCTGTGTTACTTTATATCCTGCACACTCTTTCGTCAGTTCTGACAAAGTTACAGTACCGTAAGTAATTCAAAGTTTTAATAGAAACTTTCTATAGATAAAAACATATTCTTTTTTAATGTTAGTTGAAGTTGTAGCAATCAATTCACAGTTTGTAAAATATTTAGAGTAGTTTAAGTTATAAATGTTTATAAATTTATCAAAATTTATCTATAATAATATTGCATAAAGAACATTTGTTTTAAATTCAATTATATATCCTTTCGAATTATTCCCATATATATATATATATATATATATATATATATATATATATATATATATATATATATATATATAATATGGCTTATAAGATGAACTTTAATCAAAGAAATATCCATTTAAAGTGTTCTGAATGGGGAAAAAATATTTATAAGGTTTTTTAATAATGTGTCCGTCTGTTTATTTGTGTTTTCTAATAAAATCAACATCAAAGGTTTTCTATGTGTAAGAGCCCTTAAGTACTATAAATAAATCTACATTTAGTCTAAGTTAAGAAAGATGACCAGCTAACATGTCGATAAGTTATTTAATTGTTCAAATAATCTCACAGTTAGCATACAATACAGAGAAACAAATTTAATTTTTTTCCGTGCTTCAACTTAACAACACTTAAATAAGTTTTTGAATTATCTAATTAATGGTTATAACTCTAATGTTATTATCGTAATTATTTGACCTGATTTCTCAAAACTTGTGGCACATTTAAAAACAATTTACTAGTTTGAATACATCATAATTGATTTTAAATAGCCAAACGGTTAAAACCACTCTGCCCCTACATCAACTGATGTGGTGAGTCTCATACCACGTGACTGTATTGTTTGATGATCACCAAAAAACTAACTTCTTTAATATCATTCCTCTTCTTCGAGACTCTCAGTTAATTTATCGCAAACTAAACAATAGAATATTATTAAGCCATCTTGGCACTTAACGCACTCAGCGCTTTTATAACGCTTTTTTTAGAAGACTGTATTACGACTTTTTTATAGCCTTGTAGAAAAAAAGCACTTTAAAATGTTTGACTACCTTCATAATTGCTCTTCTTCAATTCCTGGGTTATGTTTAACATAAAGTGGCAGTTGTGCATACTGCAATAATTACATTATCTTGAACACATAACAATAAAACATCTGCGAATAGGAGTGTGTGAGATGGAAGAGGTGTTTGGAATCAAACTATTTCTAGATAATGCTTTAGGCTTCTAGGTACAGATTTAGAAACATTTAAAAAGTCTTTTGATGCATCATTCAGAAAACTTTCGTAGACAACACAAAGCCTCCTGGACTTCAAACAAATTACATTTTCTCCATTCATTGGGTTGTATTTGGATTTTCTCAAATTTTTTAACTGTTTCAGAGTGGATGCTGCAATAATGTCCTCGATGGACAGGAAACAACAAACCTTTTAAGTTTTGAGTTGGACATGAAGCAAAGACAAGGAAAAATTGGTTGGTTTCTGATGTACTATTAAACTGAAGAATTTATCCGAACTAAACCATAAAAGATATATTATAAGAGGTAAATACTTCATTAATTTTAATTTTGTCATGAAAATGTACAGACAATTGGAAAAGATGAATTGGAGTAATGGGGGAAAATCCCTTTCAAGTGAGTAAAATTTATTTGAAAGTAAAAACACCATTAGGTCACAAATTTGCATCAATAATAATCATGCAGTGACCGAGGGTATAAATCTTTCACAGAGTCAAAGTTAAAAATGCAACCGAGGGCTAAGAGTGGTGGCGATGCATTTTCCATTAAACTCTAGGGACTGTTATCAGTTTACACGCGATAAAACTGCGCATACATAACTCTAAATGGAGACCCAGTTTTAGGATTTAGCTGAAAGAACAATTTATACGCCAGGTCACTTTAAGCTTGTAATCCATTATGTTGGTAAAGCACTGGCTTAGAAGCTTTTGTTTAGTATTTATATGCTTTTTAAAATTAGGTGACCTCTATCCAATTATCTTACTGCTTTGCAATAGAGAATATGCACCGAGCTTGGAAAAAGATAAACAAGGAAATGGGTTGTGTATCTGGAAAGTAACCCATTTATTTTAAGAAAGACATAATTCACAGGACGAAATTATACCGATAACTGAAATAATACCTCAATTTCAAAACAAATATTTTGGCATTTTTAACAATTCAAATATCATGAAAGTGGTGCTTACTAAAAATATCAATACAATCCAAAAGTTAATATTTATAACACAAAGAAGTGACAGGTTAAAGCAAATAAGTGTAATATACACCTCAATTTAAAGCATGCTCACTTCTACGGTGTATGTTCAATGAGCGTGTCTAAAAATTAAACACACACACACACACACACACACACACACACACACACACACACACACACACAGACACACACACACACGTTACATTTATCTAATCAAACTCTTGGGTATCAATCGGTCTTCCTTTTCCTTTGATTTTGTCCATATTCGTTTGATTTCAGCCTAAGTAAATATTCTTTGTGAAATTAACTGTGTGCATTCAGTAAAAAGAAGAGACATCGTCTAATGCAGAGACTTTTACTCATACCAATGGGATTAGATGGGATTGGTCATAATATATCTTTGACTCGTTAATAATATTGTAATTAAAAAAAATCACGCGAAATACGTTGTGTATTGTCAACAAATGAGTTTGGGGAGTTAGGGTTTGAAACAGAGAAGAAGTCTGCCTAATCTCTAAGAGTCTTTGAATAAAATTTCAGTTAAGAAGTATACGTACTGAAAAAATTACGTCTGTTACTGCCATATGCGGGATTATAAGAAGTACTTGCGTAATAGACATATCATGTAGGCTATATTATTTATCAGTCTTTTCATAAAAACTTTTGTTTCAAAATTAGTTTTAATTTAAAGATTTTAGTTATACTGATTGACTCTGTATTACTACAGTACTGTAATAACTGATAAATTGATAGAAGTGTAATAATATTTCTTTAAAAGACGTGAATCCTTAAAATGGTACTAAATCTCTATTCTAATATTTTCCATTATTTAAATGAAATTTCAAAGGCCAGTTGTTAAAACATTACTGACATTAATATCAGCCTTAGTAAAATTATCAAGTCACTTTTGAGCAATGCTCACACAGGGGCCAAATGCGTGTCTGCAGATTCCTGATATCTAGGAGCTCCTCTGAGCGTCTGGTATCCATCCATCGGTGACTGACAAAAGAACAACCGGTGCTGTGACTGAATTTGCTGAGACAAATTACGATCCTTACGCAGCAAAATAATTTGCAGAATGTGATGTGAAAAAGAATGCTATGTAGACAAATACGAGTACGTAGCCACATAGGTGGGGAAACATTCTGAATCCCTCCAGTTAGTCTTGAGAAAATTTTCCAAATCCACACTCAATGATAATTTGTCATACCAGAAGATTTGTTTCCATCGAAGAGATATCGTGAAACACATGTACCTGGATGGCAAGATTTCCATGTATTTCCTAAGATCAGATATGGGAATGAATAGCATTTCCAAATTGCCTGTAATATCATTGTCCCTGCTCCGAAAACTACTAACCGGAAGATTCATCGACCACCCTCATCGTAATTCCGGGATATCTAAAAGCAATTACCTCATAATGCCATTAGAAGAAATCTCCATCTCTGTAGCCAGTTTATGTTATTCCACCATGACTGAAAGCAAGAATCAACGGGAGCCATTATCTGGACATCAGTTACATAATTTGAATTGATGTCAGGGCACGAGTAACAACCATTGCGTAATGATATAATCAAAGGTAACACATGTACCAATCTGCCTAATTGTATGGAAATGTCATCGTGTTATGCGCATACTATTCTCAAAGGTAAATTGCAATCACGAGGCCGTTCATTTGGAAGGATTAGTTAAAACCTAAAGTTTTTAGATGATTTGTTTGAATAGTGACGATTTTTTAAAACAGCATTCAAATTGAATAATATCGCCGTTCCCACTATTGTGAGTGCCAGGTTAGTTCGATAGTTAAAAGAAGCCGGAACAAAAAGAAAATAAATGAAATAAATGTACATGTAGGAGTTAAATTTACTAATTTTACTTATTAATCTTTTACAAATTTATTCGTTTCCTGCAAAAGGCTTGATTTACTGAACATTAAGTAATGGAAACAATGTTGATTATTTTAGCTAAAGTGCTCGAAATACGTGATTGATTCGCACCTTTATCTGAAGCGCTGACCTAAAGTCGTCGGTTCTTGATACGCAAGTCCCCTCTCCCACTCTATGAGCTGGAGAGTTGGTTTTATCAGAGTTCGTTATCATCTGATGATAAGGATAACTAGGCCGATCGTCTCGACCGACGTTTTCAGATAATAACCAGAGCTCATGGCATTCCTCTACAGTCTTTGACAGTAATAAACAAGTAATAGTTAACCCGTACAGTTTTGTTACTTAACAAACGTTGCTGAAAGATCATTTATAAAACTATTTAGACTTCACTGAAGGATCCAGTGGACCTCTGAATGGCTAAATACCGCAAGCTAGTAAAGTACATATTAAAATAACTCATCATAATGTTAATACAGACACATAGGTACACTTTAAATTTAATTTAAAACTCAAAACTTAAAAAAATACTTGTTATAATTTAAAATTGTAATAAAAAACTACTAAATACTCGTATATTAGAAATAGATAGAAACAAAAGCCATTAAATGACTTTATCTGCAATGGTAACGTTTGTTGAAAGATCGGATTATAGGACATGATTGGCTTAGCCAATAATCAGCGTTATGTGGTTGCTGTAACAGAATTGTCCCATAGATGAAACCTGAAACCAGATACGAACCTACTATTACATGATAAACATGGTAGGTTTATAGGTTCCAATTTGTAATCAGAGATAGTGAAAACTGAACTATTCTTTATTGTTTTACTAGCAGTTACCCGCGGGTTCGCACGAAATTTCTAAGGTTTTGAAACTGTATGAGTACTTCGAATTAATTATATTTCCGATGCCAATGTCGAGTTTGCCTTCTTCTCACGACAAAGAAAATATTTTAAAAAGTGTATATTTATGTCAATTGTATAATTGTATATTTACTTCGATGTTAGTATTTTTGTTCCATAGTCGATTTTGCCTCTTTCCTGATAAATATACATACCCAGCTCTGAGAAACCCACTTTTGTCAAAAGACACCTAATATGGATTGTATGACAGTATTTAAAAGTAAATTAAAAGTTAGACTACATTGTTTCTTATATCTGCACTGCTAGTAGTTACCCGCTACTTTGTACGCAATTTAGTAGGCGTCGCACGCACATCACTGCTGGCTCGAGTGAATTATACTTTCGACGCCAATTTTGAGTTTGCCTTGTTGCCGCGATCAAGAAGGGTCTGTTGGCAAATTGTTATATTTATGGCAATTGTAAATTACTTTGTTCTTAATATGTTTTATTCCATATTTGATTTTGCCTTTGTTTGCCGATCAAGAAAATATATATCACAAATCAGAGATGCCTACTTCTGTCAAAAGTGAACTAAGATGGGTTTTATATAAGTCTTTTAATGTATAGCAAAAGTTAGATAGTAACATTATATTCTAGATATAATACTTGATATTTGGTAAAAATGTACATTTAAAAGTATAGTAACAATGACACTGCGCGTTTGTTTCTTTATAAACAACTGAAAAATATTGTTAATATTTAAGGACATTTTGCGCTGGAATTGATACATTAGTTCAAAATCACACAGTCCGGCGAAACTCTTTCAGTCTTCTAAGCAAAATGGAGTCTTCGTTGTCAAATTCTGACCATTTATGTTTTAGAATATTTTTTAATGTAGATGAGTACTTACCTACCTGTTGAAATCTAAAATTGCGTGAAAAATAATGGTTATTCCTTAGAGGATGTACTTACTTTAAGAGCAAAACAAATTGAAAATAATTAAAACTAACTATTTTACCATTTTAACCATTTTTACACAGAATAGTTGATTACACGAGGCACGCTCTTTTAATTAATATTTTACAACTTTAGGCACCAAGAAAGGATTTTTCGCTACTTTAAAGACCAGTGGGGCAAAGCCAGGAGGGATTTTCGAAATAATAATAGGTCTATATTCATCCAAAGGACCGTAAAGTGTTCATGTAAAATGTCAGTACAGTCAATTGTATACTTTACGCATGTGAGCAAAACATACGAACAAAGGCACTTTCGAATTTATTATATTATTAGGATTAGATCAAATTGATTAGAAGAGAGAAATAACGCAAGAGTTTTACGCAAGTCTACAGCTAGGATATAAATTGCAGAAATATTAAAAATCAGGGATTAGCTATTAAGTTATATTATTTAGTTATAATTGAACTGATTCTGAATATTAATAAAATGTTATGGAGTGGAGAGGTAGTGAGGGGCAAACCTGAAAAAAATAAGATCTTTCGGTGATCGAAATAAGCGTAAAGTTATACTATAAAAATGATCAAGGTCTTTAATAACTCAAAATTTTTCTCTTTGAAAAATCAGTGACTGATAGCAGGAAAACTTCCAAATACTGCGATAGTTATGTGAATAAATCTCTCAAAAACATCTTACCTCTAGAATTCATCTGGTTACCAAAGTTAACGATAAGTTTATAATTAGAAATGTTCATGTCTTGTTATAAGAAACTGAATGTATACGTTTTTAAATTTTAGTGCAATTTAATGCATAAAAAGTAAGATTCTTCTGTAAAATGTATAGATAAAAAGTGACGCAAATTTTGCGCATCTTGTTCCAAGTATACAATTTGGGCTTGTCATATTCACCACACAAATAAAAAAAACACAAAGAAAGTATTTTAATCATGTACAAGAACTTGTTTGATGAAAATAATCCAATAAACCACATTTGTTGATACAAATAACAAATTGTATGTACCGGACTGATGACATTAGTAGTATTGCATGTAAAACAGAACTATCTGAATATGTAACGTTGATATTGTAGAGTTGGGGGATTGTTGATACAAATAACAAATTGTATGTACCGGACTGATGACATTAGTAGTATTGCATGTAAAACAGAACTATCTGAATATGTAACGTTGATATTGTAGAGTTGGGGGATTGTTGATACAAATAACAAATTGTATGTACCGGACTGATGACATTAGTAGTATTGCATGTAAAACAGAACTATCTGAATATGTAACGTTGATATTGTAGAGTTGGGGATTGTTGGAAGTCAATTTATTAGACCAGTAACACATATTGAGTTAGTTATCAATAATTTCCCACAGTTGAATGGGATTAGCCAGCACTCAATGTTTGGCGTTCTCGTAAATACAATTGACCTTTGGGAAATATTAAATCAGCAAAGGTGTGATTCTACTTAGTTTTCGAAAACTGAAAAAATAATAAGTATTAAAAATACAAATTTGAAACCTTTTATATTATGATAAATCGTTTGTGTTTTGAATTGGAAAATCTTTAGACGACATGCTTTAAAATAATACTGACGTCTTCTTCTTGTGTATGGTATTTAAAATTGCATTCGTATGTATTATCTCATGTATTGTATTCACATTTATTAAGTTTATGTATTGGCAAATGGCTTTAGTTTTTCATAATATCTACAGAAGTGACAAGAAACCGCTTTGAAGCAAACTAAGTCTGTTTTTCTTATTAACTTTCTTTCAAACGAACAGCCCTTTATGATATAATAACAATAAACAAACTGATTATATGAAACAACATCAAATTAAGTTTAAAATAATAAATTTAGATGAAGTGATATGAAATTTAAACAATGTTTGGTAAAAATAAAATAAGTATTATTTAGAGAATATATAATTTATAATTAATATCTATAAATATAATATAATAAATAATAATAAAAATTTAATAATAATGATAATAATAATAGCAATAATAATAGTATTAAGTAATAATAATAATAATAAGTGAATAATTAACAATATAACTAATTTATTTATTGTATTCTACTGGCTTACCTCGCATTATCGTATATACAGATAAACGGTCCCCTACTCTTTGCGCTGTATCTCAAAAAGGGTTGAACGTACATAAAATTACTTTAGACAAAAGTTGAAGAGAATTTTCCGTTCTACAATTTCTCTAACCACCTTCAAAGTCATTTAGCGTAAGGGAAACGAGATATTTGCAAAAAACTGATTTTCGTGACCATTGACTTTAAATATCTTAAGTCGCGTACACGTGATTATATGAGACTTTTGAGGTAAGTTTTATACCATCAAAATAAAGACGTATGCAAATTTTTAGCTTATTACCTTTCATTCCGAGGTTGCATCCTTATTTTACCGGACTAATAGCATAATTTAAGAGCGAGAAAGACTAGTAAATATAAAGTTCTAGTTCTGCTGTTACTCGAACCTGGATCTTTCTGTTGCCGGATGAGAATGTTATCATTGTACCAGAGAACCCTTAATATTTGTCCATCAGTTATTAAATTACATTAAATTTGCATATAGCAATAGACTATAAAGTAATACTAATAAAATTTAAATTTTGAGCTCTAAATATGGGCTTGCAAAATATCTTACATCATAGTTGTCAATTTCGACTAGTAAACTCTTTTCATATCTCACTAATAGTCTCCATATGAAAACATTATTATTTTTATCAAAACGTTGCTTGATTAGATACAAGTTATTAATGAACATGACGAATTGTTATAATAATGTTACAGTGTTAAACACTGTACATAATACTGTTAATAGTTTTTAAATCCTAATAAGTATATTAGGATTTATTCATGTCTATTTATAATATTCGGTATGGAATACATATACTGTTTGTATATAAGATTTGTTTTTGTCAGTTCAGCTCAAAATTCCCAAAGTGCTCTGCACTTTTAAAGTGTTAGATTGAAGTGTACGAAATAAATTAGACCTTCAATATGAGTATTTAACTATAAAAGTAAAAACAATTCTTATAAGGAGATGACGTCTATATTTTTATTCAAATAAATGAAATAAAAGAGCGCAAGAAGTTTGTTTCAATAAAACCAGACTTCTTAGTCTAATTGAATAAGGTTTAACTTGATTTAACGCTACGACAATTCTTCAGTTCTTTCGTTTTATTATGACGACATTGCTCGTTTGGTTGTTATGTACATTTAAAGGGCAAATATTTCAGCTCTTTATTCCCCTAATAATGATTTTGATTTAATAAAACATTCTTATTCCTTTTCAAATATATTTATTTTTCTATAAAATAAAAGATTTAAAGCATTGACCTATATAATTCTTAGCCTATACAATAATTATGTCATTTACCACGCAGCTATATCGTTACTTTTTGAAAATATTTATAGTCTAAGAGTATATATTTATAGTATAAGCATCTTAAAATTTTTATTTAGGGGTAAGTTAAAATGTGAAATAAATATCGCTCATTGCATAAACTTATTTTATACACTGTATGTTAAAACAATTAAAAATAACATTGATTAAAATGTAATCTAAACATTAACCTTGAGTACAAAGTGGCCATGGGTTTTCTAGTTTTGTTATCGCCTCTTAATTGGGGTACATTCAGATTTAGTACTTCTTTGAAGTCTGATATTGACTCCGATTCTTAGAACTTGACATTTTAGCTAATTAGATAACTGCTAAAACATTGTAATAAACTGTATTTTGTGCATAAAATACGCAATACAAAGGTGTTAAGGAAACTTCGATATTTTCAATAAGTTTGTACATTTTTGTTGGAAATAAACTTAAACGTGCCTGTTAAGTTTTTTAATTCGTGGAATATGAATACTAGGAAACAGGATTTTTTCCGGACATTTGTCATTGTTCAGTGAACAAAAAAATCAGTAACACTACGTTTCGAGATCTGCAATCTGATCTCTTCTTCAGGTAAATAACCAACCTAACACATAATTACAAACTAGGTTAAAATAAACAAATCATACCAGAGCGTTGTGAAACGCCTAAGTCAGGAATCACAACCACCATGTTGTATGTCAAATTCACTAACTCTAAAACATGCACTTAATAAAAAACCAAACACAACACTAATAATTAAAACTAAAGTACAGAATATAGGTCACAATACGTCTGCACTCGTCGACTAACCAGCTACGACTGATCAGAGGCCAAAAGGAAATGGTGATCGTCACGGTAGAAAAAAATAGTGATGGCGGCCATAAAAAGGGATGGAGGACAGGAATTGGCTCTTTTTTATTATCGATTCATGCTAGATGAACTTCTTAAAACCTGTTCTTCTAATAGACTTCAAACAAAGAAAGGAATACGGGAGTGGAATATCGTATTTTTTCTTGTCGACCACACTGTTAGGCATAGCCGTATGGAAACCATTCAACCATTACTTCAAATCTAAGAATGTATTCTTGCTTTTGTATTGGTAGCCTACTAAGTAGGAGTCTTTTATTTATTTTCGTAATCGATATTTATAGTTAAATGTAATAAAAATTGTTCTAATAGAACAGAACAAATTTACTCTGATATGAACTAATGTGCCACAATTTTGATAACTAATAACCCCCCCTCCAGAAATTACTTCCTATATGGCACTTTGCCATCTCCAGGCTAATTTAAAATTTAGAATGAACAAAAGCCGCGACTTTCCACGTTAGATTTAAGTGGAGCATTGCAGTAACAAACTGTTTTGGACTTTAATGGAATAAAAGGTTAAACTAAATGAAAATACATGTTAAGGTCTTTAAGGCACTTTTAAGTGCATACAGTTTTACTATACTGCACTCAATAATGTATTGTATGTGTGCAGTTTTCGATATTTATTTACCTGATGTATGAACCAGTACCTATATTAAGTTTTTATGTTAGTAAATATCTAATTATATAGTTTAATTTTAATAACTTATTCAAATGAGATTTGGATATGATATTATGATACGAGTGCCTTTCCAATAACTTGTCTGGTTGAGCTTTAGCGAAGTCTATCACTCGAGAGACTGTACAAATTTAATTTCTGTATGTCTGTCTATCTCTGTGTCCGTTGGCACATAAACTCGGAAATATGACCTATAGGTTTTCAGTTTTGAATAAACTTCATTTAAATATGAGAAACATTGAGATCGATAATGGTGCACGTCACTACAAGGGTTTTATCTAAACTTTAATGAATATTAATTCTAAGTTGGTCTTATGGATAACCTATTTTACAACGAGAAAATAGCAAAATAAATAAATGTATAATCAAAGTACAAGATATCTATCATATGATATTTTTATTCAGACTGTTTTTCTGCTCTAATTGTTAGCTCTAGGCTAATAGTCTTCGGGAAATCCGATGCCGCCTTATATTCAGACTTATAAGAAAAGAGTGGAAAATCATTATTAAAAATACACTTTTATTATTTAAACACTGATATGATACCTAATTTTATGAAAACGTGTGACTGCAACATGGAGCAAGATATTTTGAGAGAGGTTTAATCTTTAGATTTTTATATGAAAAAATGTTACATGAACCTTCATTTCAACGTAGACAAGAATGAGTCCTATGATGTCGCATGTCCTACCATGTAATTTGGCTGAGCGTCGTTGAAGGCTATCACTGAGTAGATTGACATAATTTAATTGTTGTTTGCCGGGTGATGTACAAATATCTTTGCCGTACGATTATTTTTCGGTCTATTTGTCAAAATTGAAGTGAGCTATATGAAGCCTCTCACGGCTTACTCCTACCTTGCTGTTATCAGAACAAAATAATAAGAGAATTGATAAATCTAAACGAATAAAAAACAGTTTCTTTTTATAAAATTTATAGTAATAGAATCATCATATGTACGTAATGCAAGTTATATGTTCGAAATTTCCAGTTTATAATAATGGTCTATAAGGTCTTATAAAGCTACTAAGTATAACAACGCAAAGGCCTGTAAACTTAAGTTACCTTAGTGTGCGCTGTACATTATCCAAATAATCCACGGAGCAAAGTAACAAAGGTAGCTGCTAAACAATAACACAGTTCTGGTCCGGAACCAATCAGGAAATTAATTGGCTTGCTCAACTTTGACTTGTTTGGCTTTGTTATTCAGAAGTTGGAGCATAAAATATAATTACTTTTAATATTTTTCCAATCAAGGAATTTGGTAATAATTTATTATTTTACTAGCAGCTACCCGCGGCTTCGAACGCACTTTTCTGTTGAAAAACTGGACAATATATCTATGAGTTCTTTTTCTATGACATAATAAACAGTCTAGAGATAATCGAGTCACTCAAAGCTATTCCAATTTCCTGATCCAATTTAGATTTAAGTTTAAAGAACAGAGGTTTGGGATCCTGAAGTCGTAAAGTGAAACAGGTTTTATAAGATTTTAGTATTTACCTCCCACGTTCCATGATAATTTATTGAAGTTCTTCGATGGCTTCAGTAACAATAAGAGTTAGCCTTTTTATCCCAATGACGAAAGTGTATCGTACAACTAAAAAGTTGCTGCGGTCAATATGGGTCTGTTCTGGTCGTTTAAATTCACCCCCGGTGTTTTGGCATAATAAATCGCCCGCCATTATCTTTTTATTTTCATTAGCAATGTAAACAGATGTTTCAGAAAGTTTGTCGAATTATAGCTGTCAACAGCTGTTTAGTGCCTTTTTAATTTGAATGATGAAACGTTATTACGTTTCGTTCTTATCATAACATTAGAATGTAAGCAAACTAATTTTTCAATTTGAATTCGACTTTATTTGATGAAATGAATGTGTTATGGGTGGTTAAAAGCACTCTAAATGTTAATTCAGACCAAAAGCTATACCTGTTCCAAATTTCAGCACAATCCATACAACAGTTTAAGCGTGATTCGAGGATAAACATCCAAAAATCCAAATATCCAAACATTCAAACTTTCGCATTTATAATATTAGTGGCATATCTAAATTGTAGCCTACAAGATTAAATGCACACCAGATTTCGGGTCAGCATGGGAGGCTTCGATTTTGCCCCCTTGGAGGTTTAGCTGAAGACCTCCATTTTCGCGTGGAATATTGTTTCAAATTGCTTTATTGCTTATATTAAAGAAATGCTGATATTTGAAACTAAACCTTTTATACTTATATGATTTCCGTCCTGATAGCCCTGGACGAAAGTAAAGAAGTACCTCCTGTGTAAGCACTGCCTCATCATGTTCTCATCAGAGAGCTTCACTGCAGGGTAGCGGTGGTAGCCCTTCTATCACTCCAAAGAAGCTCGATTTCCGTCGCGACGCACGTCATGTCCACTACCGACCCTCCAGCGCGCAGCGACCATATATGGGAGGTCACTGATACGGTGCGTGTGAACTTAAGGATATCTTATGGGATATATACGTTACCTCGATATCCAACTTGAAAGAAAAGGTTTAATTATGAGCGTGAATAAAGAAAAAGAATGTGAGAAGGAAAGGTACTGCAAAGTTACCTGGTGGACACACAATATTGAATCCACGTGTACTGTAAATAATGCAGGACCCTGGAGTTCTTCTGCTGAAACTTCTTCATGATCCATATAGTTTGCTGCTAAAAACTTTTTCCCATCGAGAACCGCAAGATCTCGGAGTGTAGTCCAGTCTCCATAGTCTCTTCGAACACGTGGGGTGGGGGGGGGGTGTGGGAGGAGGGGTATGGTAACTGCTCCTGAATTTGAGTTTGGGTTTTGGACTTCAGTGTACCATTTCTCTGCTACGCTATCGTTGCGGAGCTGGGGCAGAACGGTGTGAATAGTTTTTCCGCTCCTTGGACTTGGCACAGTCTTGGTATCCTTGATATCGTTAGAGAGCGAGTTCCAATTCGGCAATCCTGGACAGTTTTCAAGCTATTGGAATCAGATGGGTGATGGATAGGAATAGCAAGCAGAGGAGCCTCCTACGGCAGGGGTTTCCACTAACATTAGATAAGAAGTTAAATTTTGCTTTCGGACAGGTTAGCTTACAAGAACCTAAATAGACAGTGGGTTAGAACAGTTTATTCTTTGAACTGTTTAATTACAAAATTCGTTTTAATACATATAACCAATTGCTTGCCTTAAAACATATTTTTCAATTACGTAGATGTAGAAAATATAAATAATATTTTACATATATGACCGCTTTTGTTTCAATAAACATTTATTTAAAAATACGTAAATACTAAATATCTTAGTAATAAATTATTCTACACTTAAAAGTGACTTCAATATGTACAAAATATGGTGATAATAACGTGACTTCATAATCTCTGACACAAAATATCATCTCTCTTTCACCGGAGATGTAAGTACATCAGTGAGAAAGACTGAACGACATTTAGAGACGGAAAGCGTGTTAAGAAGACTTAGTGCATGTGCTGTGAAGCGTAAAAACCCTCAGTATGTTTGCTTGATACATCTTTTTTATTTCAATACAAGTGCCAGAGCAAGAAATTATTATTTATTGGAAAGAAGGGAAATGAAAGCCTTACAATCTAACTTCTCTTATAAACAGTATAAAATTATAACCAAATGTACGGTTAACGTTTCTGTTGAGAAAATTGTACTCATTTTTAAAGTAAGTAACTTCAAAAATTGAAATTGAAATAGTAAAGTTGAGATTTTAATTCACTGTTAGTGAGCTGAACAAATAGTCTAAAACTGAATATTTCTAATACCGAAATTTTCAAAGACCACGAGTCTTCAAGATGCAGGACTTTGCAAAGGCAAGGGCTCTTGAAGGCAAAGACCTTTTGATAATGCTAGCTTCTGTTAGCATTGAAGGGTATGTATACAAACGTATAGGTTAAATACATTTTGTGTATTTCAATATTGTGAACGGCTCATATGTTACTCTGTATTGTATTAGATACGGGATACTGTAATGATTTCAATAAAATATTTAAAATCTGAACCTTGATAGCGATGTATTACGGATTAAGAACTAAATAAAGTTTAAATTTACTTAAAACAAATTCTGATTATTACCATGAAAGAATATATAAAAGGAAAAGTGTTCTTTCGTCGTCAAGGGAAATTCCAGAGCAAGATTGAAATACACTTCTCTGTTTATTGCGTTATCTTCCAGGACATTTAATCAGTTGGAAGCTGCAACATGATTAATATAAATAGTAATATTAAAGGAATACCAGTTTTAAAACTTATTTTAATCAAATAAATGTTTAAAAGTTTTATGTTTTTGTTATATTACGTAATAGTCATTAACATAACGATAAAATAAATTCAGTTCTTTAATATACATATATACTCTTTTAAGATTAGATTGATGGAGTTAATAGATTTTTATTTTCAACAGAAATTAAAACATAAGATTTAATTTTCGGAATAATTTTGTTGAAACCGTGGTTAGACGGTTAACATAATAATTTTATTTAAAACAGTCTTGAATGGGATTTTAATTTTGCAATAGTATGTTAACTGGCATAAAACATACCAGAAGTAATGTAATGTACAGTATATATCTGAGTGTATGTGTGTGTTTAATTTTTATTTTGAATAAAGTTACAGTCGTAAACAATTTAACATTTTATATACAAAATCTTAATTTATGTTAATTTTAAGCAACGAAAGACAATACCTAACTTGTAAAAATGGACTCTATTTACGCACTACTTATACTTTTGGAGATAAACATATAAAATTCGTTGAATAATGAGCGGAGATGAGGTATTTCGGAGTGGATGTAACAGCTCAGCCTTACAATAATCGCCTACAACCTTTTAATATTTAATAAATTATTCCTTTCCTTCCCGGTTGATTACAGAAGAAATTATGATTAAGCATTCAGTACTCAACAGCCACAGTGTAAAGCAATGGGTTTTAATTAACTTTACAGAAATGTGGAATATATTCATTAACAGGTTATATAATAGTCTAGAAATTTGAATATTGCTAATTGAATTAAAATAATGAATCTCACTTTTTGATTTGAAATTTTTGTAGATTTCATTATCTATTTAAGAGTACGTGTGATCAAACATTTATTTCAAATAGTAATAATAATTGAGAATTCTAAAACTAACCCAATACGAACGTACAAGTAAGTATCGAAGGACTTGGTAGAAGGTAACTAAGAGTTATCGAAAAGACGGACAGAAAGGCGGGTAGAATGTCCTTTGACCTGTTAACCCCAAAGTCAAAAGATTTATTCCTTGGACGTAGAGAAACCTATGTAACAAGTTTCAAGCCTATATGAGCTTTCTATGAAGAGTGATCGCCTAGGCTGACGTACGACTTCTCTTTGAAATTTTATTCTCAGAATCAATAAGAGGTTTTCGAAGATTAAGAGAAAGGCGTATGCAGTAATTTAAAACTGTTTATGACCTTTTAGTGCGAGTTATCGCGTGGACGGATAGATAGATGGTCGGAATGTTCTCTGACCTTTTAGACACAAATTAGATTATTTATATAAGGGAACCCCATATACCAAGTTAGGTTTTGGCAACATAAGCAGCCATGAAGAATTTGAAAATGATATAAATTATATGCAAAGGAGTTTTTCTACCACTCGCATATTTTGTATATTTGTCTAAATTAAAGATTCTGGATAAAATTGATATTTTTGTATAATTTTAATCCTTTGCTGTTTACTCCTAATACTCCTTTAAATGTTTCTGACTACAGTAAACAAATTAAGAGTACAGTCATATAGGCGGCAAATACCATGAAGATTGAGGTTGCTGATACTTAATTTGCAATAAATGGTGGAAGTACAATTTACGTCCACCAAAACAATTAATAAATATTAAACTACCCACTGCGGAGAAAATATCCGCAGGGAACGGTCTGAGTTGATCACATTGTTTTTTTTTTGTACGGCTGAGAGTTGCAAATAATTATTCCCTTAATTATTGAAAAAATAAAACTCCCAACTCCTATTCAGGGGATGAACCGGTCAGTATTATACCGACTTCTCAACCCGGTTTTCATAATCAATGTGTGTTTTTGACAAATGTTTTAGAAATATTTGGAAACTTTTGATTTTTTATGTGCTGTAGCTTTCTTAAATGTAGTAAAAGGGACAAATTAAACAAATTTATAAACGTTTCGTAAATATTTTTATAGCTTGAAATATTTCTTTATTGTTAAAAATTTAAGAAATGTAGAACACAGTTGAAATATTTAAGTACATTAAGCATTTATTTTATGAAACAAGATTTTATAAATGAATAATTCTAGCGCGTGTTGTTTAATGAATGTTGGGCTCGACAGAAACACAGAGTAAAATCAACAGTTAAGTGGTTGGGCAAGACAAGTTTATTGCTCTCTTGCTGGGAGTTAAGCCGTGTACTGTCTAATTGAACATTGTTATATCCGTCGGCTTAATTCATTTTACTACTTTAACGAACGGCCTATCATCTGTGGCACCGCTGAAGAAAATGTTCAGATATAAAACACCTTCTGGATGAATAACTATTAAATAGAGTAACGAATTGTAGAAATGTTACTTAAAATATGTAGTTAAATAATGCATAGATGGGCTATCTCCAAAATAGATAATCTACATTACATTGCTGTTTTCCGTAAAATCGTGTTTCCTAAAGGTGTTCCAATATTGTGGTATTTTGTTCTAGACGTGAAAATGAGTAAAAAATTTCATATGGAGGTATGTCCTAAAACTTTAGTTTTCCGTCTATCTTTCTGTATGTGATTTTTACCAAAAAAGTACTAATCAGTTGTTTGTTAACCGATTGTAATGAAAAAAACCACTGTTAGATTTAGAATAAAGTTTAAAACATTTTAATATTCTTGTAAAATTTTCATACATGGTATCGATTTTGCGGAATTTAACATAAAAATTTATGATTGGGCTGCCATTTTAAAAAGGGTAAAGATAATTTGTTCATTTTTTTCAAAAATGGGCACACAAAAGGCCAACACAACTGCAAAGTTTCATAACTTTATAACTTTATCTTTACTGGTATAAAAGATATAACTTTTTTGGTAAAAATCATATACAGACAAATAGACGGAAAACTAAAAGTTTTAGGACATACCTCCATATGAAGTTTTTTGCTCATTTTCACGTTTAGAACAAAATACTACAATATTTTAACACCTTTAGTCAACACCCTGTATAACTCTTAATATCCAAATTTCCGAAAGAAACACTATTTTAAACATTAAATAAAAGCTGAACATTATGTTTACCTAAAATAGTAGGGCATATAGACAAAAATTTAGTGAAATACAGAAGTATTTACAATGGACAATACAAAAATGTTATTTAAATCACCATTTAAGTCTTGACAAGTGACTGCTAGAAGACTAAAATGTTTAATCCAAGAAACAATTGCTCTAGTAATAAAAAACAACGAGAATATATAGAAGTACTTTTATTACAATAATACAAAATTAAATCGAAAGGAATAACTTACAGTTATTTAAAACTTCATTTATAAAGAAAGTAGAAAGGGTATTGGTGTTTCAATAGAAATGGAGATAATGACTACTATGGTTAAATTACAAGTTATATTATTCCTTCCAAAATCCGAGGAAGAGAGGAACCAACATTAAGTCTCAAATCTTGATGGCATAAGATATTTAATCATTCTAATTTCCATTGTTGTAATTCGTGTACGTAATCACATAGGTGTCAAAATTGCTACTGGGATATATGGAACAGTGAAAGGTAGGTGCTTTGGAAATTTTCAATATTTAATTCAAAGAAAACTAATGAAAGTTCTGTTTTCTTGGCTAAACATATGGATAGACAGATCTACGATTTCAATTCTTTAAATTTCCTGAGAAGGAATATGTATGTGTCTTAAAGATCCGAAAGTATTTTATCGTTATGTTAATAACTGTTCCATTATATATCAACGTACCAAAAATATACTATACAAATTTATTTGCTTTAAATAAGTTTGAAACCTGGTATTTTTTAATATTAAAATTTTATATTAATTAAGTTGAAGCTTCCAACTGATTAAATGACATAGAAGATAACAGAGAAGTGTATTCCAATCTTGATCTGGTTATTGAACTGAATTTTCAAACCTGAAGGATCGAAAAAATCTACATAATTGTTAACTGTCTCTGATTAAATGTCTTAGAAGATAACGCAATAAACAGGGAAGTATATTTCAATCTTGCTCTGGAATTTCCCTTGGCGACGAAAGAACACTTTTCCTTCTGTATAAAATGTTCTTTCTTGGTAATAATCAGATTATGTTGTAAGTAAATTTAAACTTTATTTAGTTCTAAATCTGTAATACTTTTCTAGCAAGGTTCAGACTTAAAATATTTAATTGAATTCATTACAGTATCCCGTATCTAATACAATACAGAGTAACATATGAGCCGTTCACAATATTTAAATACACAAAATGTATTTTACCTTCGATATAAGTGATTTTGCTGAGAAATATTTAAGAAATGGTACAGTAGCTTCAGGTTGTTAGAACTAGACTTAACTAGCATCACAAGTTTATTTCTTCTTCAATAAAGTAAAATTTTACTTGTTCTTGAATGCAGCCAAGATGACTGAGTTCAAGCAAGAACAGATTGCTGTTAGTTCTGAATTAGAATTACAGATACGAAGGGGCGATGGAACACATACACACAGTCTATTACAAAGTAAGATTTCATTCGAATATAAAAAATGCATGTTAACTTTGATATGTTTCAATCTTCAATTAGTTACTTGTAAAGCTTTCACCAAAGAATGCTAATAAATAAAGTTGCTTAGACCAAAACACGTAATATAAATTATATAATAACTTGTTTTATATTTTATTATATGCGTACAAAATTCATATCAACATTATTGGGGTATATTGTGATACTGAATTCTGGGCAGAAACATAGATCGAGTATGTGCAAGGTAGATTTTGCAGAAAAAGAAAGAAACAGTTTTAACTGTAAAAGTTTCTGTAAATGCTTTGTGACAAAAGCTCATTTTCAGCAATAACTGCAAAGAAGACAGTTGATGTTTGGATAGTGGAGAAAAGTTTCTTTTGAGGTTGTATCTCTCCGAAAATGCGTGTTGAAACCTGATGGACAGTTGTTGATTTTTACCTTACTTTAACACTTTGACATGTAAACATGTTTGCATGCCAACTTAGTTGTGGCAAAACGTAAATGTAACATAACAACTAATCAGTTCAATAAAATTATGAACTTAGAAGAAGGTAAGCAATTCCTTTATTTGAATTTTAGCTTAAAAACCGAGATTGGTTGTAACTTTGTTGTTTTTACGTTTAATTGGGTGATATTCTTGGGGCATTTTAAAGTATGAGCCCTTCCGAAAAAACACATACGAATGCTTATTATAGCTTCTTCTTGAATATTATTGTTCGTAATTTTATTTATTTCCTTGTGGGTTTGTTAAGGGAACTCAATTTCTTTCCCAGAGTAACCCCAACATTGATACCCAAGAAATAAAAAAATAAAATTCAACACCCCGTATTAAATATTTTCCTGCCACTATAAAGAAGAGTTTGCGTTTCAATTTCACTTTTTTTATCGAAGTTTAATAAGAAAAATAACTGGGCACAACATTTAACAAGATTGATATTTTATCTCTTTCTCCAGTTTATGAAACCTTGCCAATGATATTAAATATTCTTAAAGATTAAAAAACTAGAAAAATGACGTCAACATCAAAAAATGTATTAAATTTAAGTCTATTTATGGTTTTACAATTTTGAGTTTTGCTCATGTAAACTTATAAAAACCAACTTGATCAACTAAAATAATCATAAAAATACAATATATAAATAGCTTCCAAATATAGTCATTCAATAGATTAGTCGTATGTTAAACAAGTTGACCATAGAACAGTTGAATAATCTGGTTAAATCATTACGCTCCAGAATATTTTAATACTCCGAATAATATAGCATACAGCTGTTTTACAAGTGCTATAGATTCTGCTCTTAGGCAAATAATAATAATAATAATAATAATAATAATAATAATAATAATAATAATTTCTTTATTTCTCTTTCTTTCTTTTACATTTTACATATATATGTATACACAATTCATTCATAATACCAGTCTGTCCTTGATTACAAACTTAAGACTATAGTTTAAAATTAGACAAATAACAAATAAAATAGATACACTATGTACATTAACCAATAGTTTTGTATGAAAGAGAAAGAGAAATCTCCAAGGCTTAGCCTGATTGGAGAATTACACATTCAATTTACATTGTAAAAGCGGTAGCAGAAAGTTATTACAAAATAATCAAAGAAACAAAATTTATTAAATAATCTAAACTCAGATACAGTTGGTATACCACAAGCTTAAAATTACATCTTGTTATAGGCTAAATTGGTTACAGAATTAAAGATCTATTTGTAGAGAATAATAAACAGGAATAGAAGAGGAACAATGTTTAATTTCGAAAGTACAAAATAAAAGCTTTGTGTGAACATAAATTATAGTTCTTCTACGTAACTTCAATAAGATTTAATACGTAACAATAAATACTGTGGTAACTTTCTGCAAATTAATTATTGGAAGATTATTTTAGTTTCCATGGAGATATGTTTTAAATATTTTTACTAACTTTAAAGTAAAATTTTATTTAGCTCTTAGGGTTCTGTTATTTGACAGAATAACAGGATTTAAGGCGTTTTCTAATGATATAAGTTACACTCTCTCAGCTGGAATGTATCCTTTACTTCACTGACCAAAAATAAGGTTAAGGAAACACAAATAATCAATATGACGATGAAGTAGCAAGTCAAACTGACAACGGAGCAGTTATACGTAAACAAATTAAGGCTATAAGAGAGTCGGATTTGTCAGAAGAAGCACAAGACATAAATAAACTCTGTTTGACTTTAACATTATACACCGTAACTCAACGTTTTAAGAAAAATATTTTTGTTTGCTTTTAGGAATTTAAGTAACTTTATCTCAACCAATTCTGTATATTAATTCAATGTATGCGTTAGTAATAAATAAGATTAACTACCTTGTTCATTATTCATGTATTACTATTCACTTTATAATAAATCATGTGAATTAGGAGATTAAGCTTTGCACATAGTTCTAACATTTTGATGAAAAAAGCAATTAACAGCTGACTGAGAGATCCATTACCACAGTAAATGGCTGCCATTCCATCTCGTGTCAGCTTTGATCAGGCCCGATGAGAAATTAGTAATCCTATCAGATCCACCTGGCCTGCCGGTTTTATTAGTTGTAACTAGCTGTTTCCCGCGGCTTCGCATGCTTTTCGTGAGCTTTGCTCGTGTATGTGCACTTCTGGTTTGCCTTGTTGTAACTATCAAGAAAATCTGTGTATGTTTATAGCCATTGCTCACATACTCGTACTTGTACTTTATTATACAATGGTCTAACATTCAAGCTTTATGTTCAACCAGAAATGTATCTTAAGACACAAATATACATTATAACTTAGCGCCTTCAAATAGTGTTTGAACATTTAATATACGCAATTGTCTCGTAATTGCATTTTATAGTGTGTAGGTGCTTTGATAACTTTTATATATTGGAGCACCGTCGCCCGGTGGTGAGCATATGATATATATATATATATATATATATATATATATATATATATATATATATAGTGAATAAAACTTAAAAAATAGTGTTACATTTGTACAAGTGCATCGTCACACATGTTGCCATTTTTAAGGCGTTCGTTAATTATTTTATGCTAAATCATATGGTAGAAGACAAACTATAATAATACGGATTAATGAGCGAGTTGACTAAGATTGGGCTGAATGTTAACAAGATTAGTCACATCAAGAAACGAGAGAAGAATTCAAGATTTAATGATAATATTACACCTTGTTGTAGCTTGTGCAAATGTGTTACTTTAATCTTTAAGATACGGACATTAAATAAGCATCTTATATATTCAAGTCATAAACACAATTCATAACAAGATTATATTATCAAAAATGTTTGCTGTATGTAGAAATTTAGTTTTTAAATAATTAAAATCTCTGCAAAAGAAACCTTTTACTACAAAGGAAGGAGAAGTATTATTTTGGAACCACACAATACTAAATTGGGAACACTTGGTCGAAGAACGGACAAGAGTATTCACATCTGAAAACTATAAAACCTGTTTAATATCAAATACAGCAACACGAAAACAGTTCTAATGGTTAAAATTAGATAGTAAAAACTGAGAGAAACGCAAATAAAATGAATGCTGTATCTCTTACTTTCAGTTGTATGTTACCGCGAGACAAGTTTTAATTAAATATGTGTCTCAAGTGTGCTGAGTGTCCTTTGACTGAATCTTTCACCTGATCTTTCAGACGTAACATTACGTCGTATTTCTTTATCTCTTCCAACGATGTTCTATATTTATAGAAGAAATATGATTTGGTACAACTGTAAAATGTGTAGTGTATTACGTTACTTTATCTATTTACAAGAATGATACGAGTAATCATCTGATTACACATTAAAAATAATAATTTTAAATAATATTACTCTCAGTTGAATATGTTTAACGTGACAGAAAAAAATGTTTAAAAGTATATAGTGCATATTAATATTTTATATTGCTTTGATACATAATTAATAATGAAATCAAACTAATAGTTTTTTAATGCGTTGTTATTAAAACGAATTCAGTTTTAGGTTTTGTTGTGATTGAGACAAGAGATCAGTACAACAGTCCAACTGGGGTCTGATTCTTAGAAAGTTTCAGCGTTGGGAACCTTCTGGAATTTGAGTTACTTTACCTCTGAAACAATCCCTTAAAAAGTAGTATGCTGTAAAGATAGGAAGATGATAAGACCAACATGGATAAGACTATAGTCTACGTGGTTTTCTCTCCACGTAACTGTAAATTTTAGCTATTATTAGTGAAATAATGACACTCGTTTAGGTACATTAGATTTTTGTTAATAAAAAGATCAAATGAAATTAACTAACACACCACATTTGAACGATTCTCAGTATTAAATAACATTTCAGTATTGAAATGTGCTGCATGGTGTGTTGAAATCATACTTACTAATTACGTATGTCATATTTAATGCAATATAAAATATTTCCCATTTTGTTTCTATAACTTAAAAAAAAAAAAAAAAAAAAAACAGTTAACGCGGAATGTTGATGGAACATTTCAATGAATAGTATGTATTCTTCAAAATACACTATCTTGTGGACATAAAATACACTTTAAATTATGTAAACCTGCTGATTTCACAAATATTTTCAGTAATCCTGGATTTAGATATTAAAATGAGCCAATCACACAAATATGCTCAAGTGGTGTGTAGTTTATTAACGTAAGGGTAGTAAAGTTACAATAGTTTACATAACATCTGTTTAGTGTCAGAAGTTAGTTTTTTGGTTCAGGGATTTTATAGACCAATACTAATATAGTAGACGGTGAATTACTAAAAGGGAGTAAATACAAAATGTATAGGGTTGTTCCAAATTGTATTACAACATTCATATAAAAGAAATTTTAATTTCCTTTCACAAAATGCCCTAGTATTTGCCTTTAAATATACACTCATAGTAACATACAATTAAAATATTATTAATTCTATCTCTTCTTTAAGATTTAATTAACAGAAATATATTGAGAGTATCAGTTTTCACAGCGTGTGATAAAATACGTTCGATTTCTTTTTGCAGTTAAGTACACTTATGCTTATTTATTTTTATACTAGAAAAGTAATTGATAAGTTTTTCTATTCCAATCTGAGGCAAATTATTTTTGTTAACTCTCCAGAGATTTCTTGAAAACTTAATCATTGCTTGCGCTCATAGAGAAGTTTGTGCATCAGCTTTCCGCTCCACCAAGACCATTAGCCTTACTTAATTAGATTTCGTGTATAACTTACTACAATGTAAGTATAGTATAGAACCCTCGGCTTGGGTGCATCTTAGTGTTAAACATACCATTTTAGTGCTTTAATGTTTTGATAGTCCCAGTAAGTCGTTTAAGTAATCATTCAGAGATCTATATAGATTTGATTCGATTTATTTTATCACTGTTAAATACTTAAAATCAACTGAAAATTAAGGTAAGATAAAATAGATGAATGCACACAAGATTTTCATTTCTGCGAAAACCTAGACTCTTTGATCACCAAGACACTCAGTTCCGTGGTTTAAAACACAAATTCTCATTTTGTGTGACTAGTCTCTTGGTATTGACTACCCAGGTATTACTATTCTTTGATTGATTCAATGCGAATGTTGAGTTTAGCTCCAGTTCAATTGTGCACCTAATGAGACAATAATAATACCTCTTCACCTACATTGCACTATATTGTGCAGTCTAGGTATCTCTGATGTCGAAAATATGCAAAGTGCTCGTTTTAAACTTCTTCGTTCTTTTTTTTTTTGGATTCCTTCAGGCAAAAATAATTCCAGTTTCAGGAATCAAGTAAGATACAGCATTGGAGTTCAGATGCTGCACGTAAGAGGATGGTAAACTGGAGCTAAACTTAAAATTAGCATTCTGTGATTGACGACTCTGAATATCTTGGAATGTGACAGAGATATTCCTATTCTGTGACCAACTTGACCCTCTTGCTGTGTGACCACTAGACTCTTTTTGTGTTTGACCACCCAAATACTTCTATTCTGTGTTTGATCACCCACGATATCTTGTGTTAAAAGCCAATATTCCTGTTTTGTGACTACTGAGATAATGAATTCATCAGCAAAACATTAGCTGGCTCGAATACAATTAAACAGTCTAGAGAATGCCATATTATCGATATTTATCATAAAATACAATGCGGTATTTTCAAATTAAGGTTTAAAAATATGTGACTAGCGGTAGATAACAATTTGCAAAGATGGGTTGCTAAATTCCCTGTAGACTACATAGCAGGTATCTGACGTATAGAGGGTCATAACCTCTCTTGGCATGACAATGGGTGATTGTGTACGATATCCCTTAACGAGCTAGGGGTATACGCTATCGCCATACAATGTGACACAACAATGTACTATGATCTAGCTTATTTTAGTGTATTAAGTTCCATTTATCACATGATTTATTGGTCACAAACGTGATAATAACGTCCTCCTTAAAACATATATAACAGTTAAATTTATATTATTATAAATAAACGCCTTTCCGGTTGAAGTTCAGTAGAAGGATATTACAAGTAAAAAAAATACCATTAATATAAAATCAGTATATTTTATATATTAGAGGGATTCCACTTGAACAAATGTGTGCTAAATGAATTCAGTTGGCAAACAATTTTATTCGAATTATTATTTACAAGTACTCTTGGGGTTTCTCTACACCATAATTTAAAACAAGAGTATAAATTACAAGCTCAACTTAAGATTATACGTAATGAAGTGAGTGTGCATGAATCCAGTTTTTATTTGATATAATAAATTGAGTAAAAAATTCGAAATAATCTAAGAAATCAAATAGTTTTTTAATTTAGGATATTAAAAAATTCCATGTAATTGAAAAGGGTTCACAGCAAATTTCTCCAGTTTGAAGCGTAACTTGGTGCTGGTGCCTAAAAAAATACGGTGGTGGAGGTGATAACTCCGATAATGCAGGTTAAATAGACATGCTGTATGTTCTTTAAGTTCCTGTATGCAATACTCCTACCAAACAACTTCCTCCGTTCCTTACATCCTAAAACTGCCCCATTCATGCCACTGCTTTTATGATATTGTAAATGTTGATTTTTATATGCATTATCTAAACAGCTGTTGAATTTAGAAAATTATCTTTATTCTAATAATTAAATTGTGTATTTAATTCCTGCGTTTTAATTGGTAAAAAGATAGATGTAACTTGTTCAATTGGACTCTTAATAGAATCATGTGAATTAGCAGATGAGTTTTTTTGAAATAGGTTTAAATTTTGGATGCGGAATTAACAGCTGACTAACTGAGAGGTCCATTAACACAGCAAATAGGTAGCATTACACCTCATGTGAGCTTTGACCATGTTCAGTAGGAATGGCCAATACTCTCAGCGACTACCTGACCTATCGGTTTTGTTCGGCTGTCATTAGCAAATAAAACAGAATGTATTTTACAGCTGTACAAGGAAATTACACATAGTGACTTTGTTTTTTAAACGGTTCCATTTTTTTATATCCTATATCACAAACACACAAAATGAGACTCACAAACACACAAAAATTCATAAAAAAGTAGATATATCTCTTACTAAAGATTTAGATTGATATGAAACGTATGAACCAGTCACGGATTGAGTCTGTAAAATCTATGGAGATGAATGAATTTTGTTGTTATGTAAATCTGGAATGTTAACGACAACACAAAATTAAACTTTTTGGAATGTAAAACCAGAAACCATATGTTTTGTTATAGACAAGACTCAAATGAGAGATGTGAACAAACGAGAAAAACTTTCAGTTTGTATACAGGTTGTATACAGTTTGTATACCTGTAGTAATATTACGATGTATATTAGCTTGAACAAATATTTAAATCTAATAAATAGATTAATTAAATGGGTATGTAATAAAAACGGTATACGTAACTTGTAATAAAAATATAATAAAACGTATCTAAAACTAACGAAGCTCAAATAAACGAAGAATTCAATGGTATTGAATTTCTATGGTGAAATTACTTTATAATATTGGTGAGTAGGTGTTTAAATGTGTTATTGAAATCTATTGTGCTAGTTATTTTATTTATTACGCTAGACGTAAAAAATTTAATTTCCGTAACATTAGTTGTATTAAAAACACAAGATTTTCTGCGCCCAATATTTATAATAACTTAAATTTAGGTTGCTTTTATAAAATACAAGATAGTTACATAAAGTAAGCTATGAACACAGGGACTAGAAATATTGAATAAGTGTGCATCTGAACAAGCTTGGATACTTTCGAATATTGCAACACGAAGAAATAAAAGTTGGGGACAGGATAAGGAACGAAAGTAAATATTAAATATTTCAGGTTTAGAGGAACGCAAAGCTAATGAATGTTTAACTCTTACTTTGAGTTGTATGTCACCGCGAGACTTGCGGTACAAAGTTTTAATTAAATATGAGTCTCAAGTGTGCGGGTGTCCTTTGACTGAACCTCGTTGCACTTGAACTTTCAGATATTTGTACAGTTCGTCATTTCTTATGTCTTCCAAAGTAGTACTAAGAGTAAATATGTCAAGGCAAATAAGTCCTTCATACTTAGGTGGAGGAATGTGTAGATTATAATAATATAAAATTACAAATACATTCGTAGAAACACTAATTTGTTTATCCTTTAAATAACAGTGTTTTAACATTTTTTAAATTCGAACGGCTGCCACATAGAATAGGAATAAATGGTACACCAAGCTGACCAGTAAACCGAGATATTTATATCATCAGTTTGTGAACCAAGTTTAAGCTTGTTTTAACATTTCTTCCCTCAGTCTTGGTGATTGAATCTGTTATAGGATCAAATGTAATCGATATGCCAACAACAGTTTGAGGTATAATTATTATGACATAAAGTTTAAGAAATGTAATGTGAATTACAAAACACTTTTTTGACGATCTATATATAACGTAGCTATGAATTAAAACAGGTTCAACGGCTGCCATATTGAAACAACATGGCGTACTAAACTGATAACTGAAATCAGCCGAAACATTTATTGGATCAACATCTTTGGCCTATCAAGTTTTTAAACAATTTGGAAAAGTATTGTTTTTATTAAAAATTAGTAATATTTTAAAATTTTCCAATTGCTCCAAGAGTCTTTAAGTTTTAACTTTATCGGCCTACAAATTATCGTTTCTACAATCTGCGTTACACGAAAGGGAATCATTCAACCATAAGGATTCCAAATTTAAAAATTAATATTAAAAAACACTTAAGGACTCGTAGCTAAAAATTTGTGTTTGACGATATATCTGATTTATCACAACCTAAAATATCAAAATAACAGCGACGTACAAAATTTACACGTATTCTGTCAGCGCTTGAAAAACAGGGTGGGATTCCGTTATATGCCCCCAACGCTTAAAATTTTTCAATGAACTTAGAACGTTATAAAACGATGTAGTTGAATAACAGAACTAACATTCCATCAATCAACAAGCATTTCCAGGTATTCCGGTCGGTATTGTTGTCGCTTTTATCTTATCTTTCTCGGGAATCCCGATTACGGCAGGCCGCGCGGCATCGCAACGCTTCACTTCAACTCTGTTACCTGCACAGTTAAGTAGTGTACCTCCGTTTAGTATCAACATTGTTCAAGATGGATTTACCTTCAAATATTTTCGAAGTTTATGAACTGACTAAGACAAAAGAAAGGTGCGTGTCATTTTTTAAGAATATAAATATTTTGCCAAGAGAAAAACTTTGTGAGAAAGGTCATGGAATGGCACTAATCGTTACGGATAGTTGGGAACGTTGGCGTTGCAGGAAAAACACGTGCCGTCAGGATGTTAAATTAAGATCCAGCACTTGGCTGGAAAATTCGCGTTTGGACTTCGACAAAGTGCTATTATTCATTTATTGTTGGAGCTATAAACTTAACGAGTGTTGATTTCTGTGAGCGGAAACTGAAAATTAATCACAACACTATGATCGATTGGAATAACTACGAGAGGTATTATTCACATACCTTTCGTACTTACGAGAGGTATGTGCAGCTAAATTACTAGCAAATCCACTTGTAATAGGAGGTCCTGGACTAACAGTGGAGATTGATGAATCTGTATTCGCCAAGCGTAAGTATAACGTAGGTATAGTACCAAAACAACAGTGGGTGTTTGTTTGGTGGCATTTGTCGCGAGACAAAAGATTGTTTTGCTGTTGAAGACAGACAGATCTGCTGCTTCGCTTATGCTCATCATTGTTGAAAGTATTGCTCCAGGAACATGTATCATGTCCGATAAGTGGCGATCCTACAATGGAATAAGGAATGCTAACAGGAACTACGATCACAACACTGTCAACCACAGTGAAAACTTTATTGATCCGGAAACTAATACTCACACAAACACTGTTGAAAGAATGTGGGGCGTGGCTAAGTCAAGCTTTCGGCGTCAGTATGGCACTCATTCGAAATTGCTGGACAGCTACCTTTGTGAATTTATGTGGTGGAAGCGACTCACTGATGGCACTTTTGAAGCTATACTTCAAGACATTGCGGCTTTTCGACCACCTCAGTAAGAACTTTCAGTAAAAGTTTCTGTGTTCATTTTGGTGTGGGAATTAAATTACCCATTGATTATTGAGTTTTTTCTTCATATACTAGCTTTTTTCATAGCTAGTAACCAATTGTAATTCATTATAATCATCAGTAAATGAAAAATTAGCGTTGGGGGCATATAACGGAATCTGACCAAAAACTGATTTAAAATTTTTATCAATAGTGTTACCCACTTAACAAAACACTCATTCTAAATTTGAATACATCTTCATACCCTAAATAATTGATGTATGTTATTTTATATAACGGTTTATTGTAATTATTTGATCCTTACAAGTGAAATATACTAGTTATAAGCAAAGACGGCACCTTGTTTACGTCTGCAATACTCAGCAAGTCGTTTATCGTGTAAAAGCAGTAATATTTTACTCTTTCTCTGAAATGAGCAACGCTTACGATTTATCTGATATTTTTGGAAGAGATTGAATTGTCTTGTATAAGTAAGGATTTTTGTTTCACAATTATTTAAAAAATTGTATTCCATAATTAATTTTCAAGATTGTAATAAAATACTAACAGAATTGTAACATTAATATTGAAAATAAGTTAGACTTTTAACTCACAAAAATGAGAACCAGTTTATTTAATAAACTTAAAACTCGGATACTGTCACTGGTGAGCTAAAGTGTATTCTAGTGTGCTAAAATACCGAAAAAATAGTGATACATTGTACATGTAAATGGTATAAATTATGTTATTTGTATTTTTATTTATAAATAACCAACAAAAATGTACCTACAATAATATTTGGACATGCAGTTCGTGCAAACGTTTGGTATTTACTCACTGTGGATGAGGCGAATACAATTTAGATTCTTTCAGTGAAAACGGGTAATTTTCTGCTCACTAATTACTTGACGATATTTGAAATCTTTATGTGTAATAGGCATATTCCACACTCACTCATTACTAGTTCTCTAATTTTCCAATATAAAAAAGTTGAAATGGCTTAAGTATGTCTCATGACTGAAATAGAAAACCTAAAGCATTTTCATAAGTATCAATAACCCATAGGGATGTATAAGGGTGGAAATGGGGTTGCAACCCCTAGAAAATCTATATATTTTTTAACTTCCCACTGTACCAGGAGTATGACATTTTAAACATACGTGCCTTAAATAGACGTATAAGGCCTTATCTAGGTAGATTAACTGCCTATAGCAGTTGCAATCCTCAGAATAATTATATTTTGTTTTTAAAATGTCATATGGTTTACACCGATATAATTTGAAATACTAGTACCTAACGCTTTGGCAAACAAAGAACAGATTTTTCATGAAGACTAACACACCAATGGAGTTCATCTACCTTGGTTTGCAATTATTGATTTTTCAACCCCCTGCTGTTTTAGAAAGGTGAAATATGACACACGTGTGTTATGTCCTCAACAAACTACCGGAATAGGAAATATGTTAGGCTGAAAGAAGATTAAACTGGCCAGAAATAGCTGCTTTTATATCGAGTAGACTTTTCAAATCATTGTATGTATATACTTTCTTGATTGGGCAACAATGACAATTCTACTACGGCAACGGAAATGCCCTAAATCGTAAAAAAACTGCAAGTATTCGCTTTTTAAACCAAAGTTTTCAGAGCAACTTTTGTATATGTTTTCTTGATTGGGGCAATAATACAAACACTATTATGGAACTGGAAACACAATAGACCAGAAGTAGACGGTTATTGACCGAACTAGAAATTAAAAAATAATAACAATGAACACTGAAATAATATGTAGCTGAAACATGTCTACTTTAATTTTCCATAATTAACATAAGGCGCAATTATACTACATAATTAATAAGTTTTTTCAGTAAGATTACTACGGCCTCCACAATGACCTAAGATAGTCCAAGTATTACTGGAATAATTGGAGCTATCCATTCAAATATTATGGCATATTACGGAGAAATTTGTGTATTTCATTGGTACAGTGATAACTTATATTTAGGGGTGTTTATTAAGCTAAAAAAATTAATTACGGTTAAAAATTTAAAATCCCTCTGTCGTACCAATAATCTAATAGGAAATGGCATGCAAAGCCTATATGTTCTATATAAATATTATATATATATATATATATATATATATATATATTACACACACTCACCTCGTTTTTGTAAGATGGTTCTTGTTAAAATCTGGATTGTATAAGTAGTAAATTAAGTATATGTTATGGACTGATAGTAAGAGTATCGTATTTGTGCACCATGGTGGAAGAGAACATAAAAATGAGAAAAAAATTGAATTTTCTAAAAACACACACACACACACACACACACACACACACACACACACACATGTTCAAAATATCACTTTGGGGAGATCATGGTAATTAACAAAAACAGTGCTAGACCATCAGAATGTGTCTATGAAATGAACCACTTACGGTAAATGCATCATACATGTACTGTTAGATTTCCGTTTTATGATGAAGGGTTGCAGCGCTTTAATGGATTTGAGTACAATTTGAAGCTGCTTAATTATTTTTTATGGGATCTGGAGTGATTTTATTGAATAATATACTGTTTTAATAAATACACTTTTTCAAGTTGATAGATGTTTAAGTCAAGCTAAAGTAATCAGAGCTTAAATAAACATACAGCCGACGAATAAACACCATTTCCAGGCAATTTCAAGAAGGGAGAAGTGGGTTTTTAGTAGGCATGACTAAAATTATTAAATCCATCATCACATTAAATATGCATTGGCCTGCAATAATAAGAGTATTGATGTTATTTTTGATAAAAGAACAAAACATTTTTATCAATGTTAAGGATGACTATATATTTAGAATAACAACTGGAGAAATAAACGTACAGTGGAGAAACTGGCAAACGAAATTAATGCTTGAAGTGTCATCTTGCCTTCTCATTACTGAATACTTATCTTACACGTGGCACTGACATTCTAACAAAGACTTACTTAGTGGAAACTAAATTTTAAGAATGATTCTGAAGAAATGTTAATGAGCTGTTCAGTTCTCTTGTTAGTAAAATTCTCAGGAGTTCATAGTTCTCATTAAGTACTAATTTATATTGGACTGATAATATATAAAATTTGTTTGAAGGCATTCTTGAAAACAGAACTCCAATTTAAATAAGTGGCTGGCGAATATAAAGTACAGTTCATCTGTAGACAACAAACAATTATCTTCCAGTAATTGGTTCAAAGAAGGAGGTATCGATTTTATTCTCATCCTTTATACTGTTGTTCTTTCACAGTATTATTTTTTTAAATTCTCGAACTTTAATAAAGAGCCAGAAAATTTGGTTTCCACTATTAAAGAAGCGTCAAAGGATCATTTCAGATTTTTAACCTTTCAAATGACATTTTAACTATAACAGAATTTTACTATGACATTTTTATCATGTAACACACTAGCAAGAGCACAATTCTTATTCCAAAATAAAGAATATATATCTAATTTCTTAATTCATAAAATCTTAAAAACGAAATGCGCAGAGAATAAAAACCAAGCACTTTGTAAAACAAAAGAGATCGCCCCTGTCAGTACACATGTTAACAACAAGTCTGGCTTTATTAAGCTTGCTTTTTAAGTATTGCTTATATGATAGATTCTGAAGTCTGACTAAATTTTTCTACTGATAATGTAAATAATAGAATGAGTACAACGAGCGCTCGATGTTTTAGTTTAAAAATGTGATTTTTATCATTGTCAACACCTTACTATTGATTGTACACCGGTACTAGAAAAATATTCCAACAGTTCTTTTTTGTGACTGTTATATTATTTTCCACAATCCAAAACAAGTCCTGCTCCTCAGTGTTTTGATGGAATAGTTTAATTCAATTACTTGTTCTTCATTAACTAATGTAATGTAACATTAAATATGCATTTGGTGGCCAACTACTATCCCATCAAGGTGGATTGCAAACTCTGTCTGTAAAGGCTTTTATAAAATGGAAACGTGATTAAAACTAAGGCAATAGCAGTAGTTTTCAGTGTAGTAATTTCTCGCTTAGCGGATTCAATTAAATAAAATTTAAATAATTTGTGAGTACAATTTTTATTTCGGAAAATATTGGTTGAAAGCGTACATAGTGTGAACAATATCTTTGAGCCGTAAAATAATTTAAGCTAGTTTTATTGTTTAATACTCTTACAATTACTGTGCTTAGAAAAAATGTGGAATGCCTTTCTTATACGACACATTGGGTTTGTATAACAGATAAAGCAGTGAAAGCAGACGATGGAAGGGAAGTATTTCCTGAAGATAACTTGTTAGTTATTAAGTTAATTACGTTGAGTTACTTGTGTGGTAAGATGTTTTTTGATAATATTGCTGAGCATATGAAGAAATTGAGATAATTGAAGCATGATACTTTTAATTTTATGGTTGGGTACTTTAGGTTGACGATATGGTTTGCACGCACAGCGATATTCAGAGATCTTTTATCACGGCTCGGGGTAAAACAAAATTGAAACACGCGAGTTTTACAGATAATATTGAATCTAAATACGTATTTAGAGATAAAAAACGAGTGCACTAGTAATCAAATCGCGCTAATCTATCCCGGCCGAGAAGTAGGTGATGGTCAGCTAATCGTGACTGAAAAACCAACCACCGTCACGTTATCTGCTGTGTACTAGTAGTCAGATCGCGCTAATCTATCCCGGCCGAGAAGTACATGATGGTCAGCTAATCGTGACTGACAAACCACCGTCACGTTATCTGCTGTGCTCTAGTAGTCAGATCGCGCTAATCTATCCCGGCCGAGATGCACGTGTTGGTCAGCTAATCGTGACTGACAAACCAACCACCGTCACGTTATCTGCTGTGCTCTAGTAGTCAGATCGCGCTAATCTATCCCGGCCGAGATGCACGTGTTGGTCAGCTAATCGTGACTGACAAACCACCGTCACGTTATCTGCTGTGTACTAGTAGTCAGATCACGCCAATCTATCCCGGCCGAGATGCACGTGTTGGTCAGCTAATCGTGACTGATAAGCCACCGTCACGTTATCTGCTGTGTACTAACGGTATCTAACTAAAATTAATTAATTATTTTAAATTCTTTCAAAAAATATATTTTAAGTATATTGATTAAAACCGGGTAACGTCGAAGCTTGAAATTTTTAGTTTTATCTAACAACTGTAATAACAGCAACTGTGATAAAAAGCATTTTACGATTGATTATATATTCCAGTCGCAAGACGTACAAAGCACATGATTTTAATAACCGACGAGAACGTTTAAGTTAGATAAACTCAGCTAACATTACATGATGTTTCAAAACACATTTACAGAGCAATATAACCTCAAAGGAAACTTTTCCCCGCTGTGCAAACATCAACTGTGGAAATTATCGTCTTCTCTGGAGTTGTTCCTGAAAATGAGCTTATGTCCTTTAAACGTTTAGAGAAACTTTCATGTCAAAAAACTGTTTTCTTTATTTTGTGCAGACTTTACAAGCAGCATACTCTTTCGCCAGTTGGTTATGGTTCAAATTTACAATACAGCAATTGACATCATGTTTTTACATGAATTTTGGTATCAATTCGACATACTACAGAGCACATCTAATTTGGTAATCTATGACCAAACTGCGAACCCTCTTAAGTATATGTTTTTTACCTACTCAATAATTTATTAGAATTGCAAACACTCTTAACTTTCACGTTCACTGCATATATGTTTGTAGCTTATGCTTATACTACAGAAAAGCTTATAGCACATTGTGTGGCGAATGTTTTACTATATACAGGGTGTCCAAAAGTGCGGGTCGGTTAAATATTTTTCATACATATTGTAAAGTGTGTTTACACAAAGTTACTGGACATAAAAATCTATTCTATCACATTATTCAGTGATCCGCTACTTCTTCATCGGGGGCGGCCCACTAGGTTTGTCAGAAGAAAATCTTAAATGTACGCATAGGTTGATATGCATATCAAATTAAAGGTCTATATGAAAAAAGTAGAGTACAGAGCCGCAAACCCGACCTCAAACGGATAACCGAGTCAAAAAATTGGACAGCCGTTCAAAGATTTGTAGAGTTTGCAACTTAGGTTAATGTAACAATAAGACATGATGAGCTTTTTGACTTTGGCTTTACTACCATTAAAAAACGGACAAAAGTGATGTTTCGCTTGATGTGTTGAGGGATCATTTTAATGGACTTATTTTAAAATGGGAAGTGTAAAAGTTAAAATCAAAAAGCTCATCAGTGTATTTTGGTTATCCTATGCATCTTTTATAACTATCCGGTTTATTTTTTGTTATTTGACTTCAAATATTAAACAGAAGATATTTTTAACGGATAAAGATGTAGTTTTTGTTAAATTATTTTCCAAAAGCCTACAAAAGGTTAAATAGCAATTTTTAAGTTCCATAAGTTAATTATGTTAGGTTTTGTAGCCATTTTAATTTTTATTTAAAAATATTTAAGTACTTTTTGGACCCAAAAATCTTGCCATACTTTACTGCCATTTTTATAGTTATCCTTATTTTAAATGCTATAGTTTAATGAATATCAGGTAAAATGTAATTTTCATAGACAGCTTTTTGTCAATAAAAAACGTTCATCAAGCAAATCAGACACTAACCTTTCAGTAAACAGAATTTTATTTATAATGAAAAGGCAAACTCAATAAAACACTATCTGACAGTATAGAAACTAATGTCAATAGATTAAATAATATTTATTTTTATGACTCTTTGAAAACTACAAATATACAATGACAAACATTAATTTTGGTAACGTAGATTTTATATCAAATATACTGTGTAGTTGTGATTAATTTAACAGTTTAAATAAATACAAGTACAATGCATTGAAATAAAGTCTACGTAACCCAAATATTAATGCTTGTTTTTTTTTTGTATACGGGAATTTTTAAACTAGGACTCTTAAAAATAATTTTTATTTAATATAAGAGATTTATTTATTTGGATGTTTTATTGAGGTTAATTCCTTTTATTTATAAAAATGTCTTCTGATCACTTAAGCTTTTGGGAAAAAGTCTCAAAACTTTGTTGTTTGTATAAAGTATGTTATTGACGATGGAAGGTTTGAAAGGATTTAAGGATTTCGGACATTTGCCATCGTTATAGGTTATAAAAGGTATAACAAAACGTCTTTTTCGATTGGAAATCTATCCTCTTCGTCAGGTGGGGTAGGTATTAATACATACAGAAGTGAAGAACAGAATTAGGTATAAAAAAGGTTCAAACATACCTATAAAGCTGCTTGGAGTACATTCCAGGCGTTTTTCACACCGCACAGGAAGCAAGTTTCGGGCACAGATCACAGATGTTTGAAGGATCACAATCACACATCACATTTTTTTAGCACAGGCTACAGTATGAAATCCCAGATATTTCCAGTTTGTATGTATTAATAACTCCCCCACCTAAACAAAGTTGGGCTATCAGATTCTTCCTGGCGTAATCCCGAAACGTGTGTGTATACATGTTATAATAACTATACATGATGGCAAATGTCCAAAATACTCTTAAACCGTCTCAAAAACTTTTGTGTAGTAACAATTTCTCAAAATTTAAAAAACATTTTGATGTTGCGATGTTATTTATTTTACATTCCATACATATTATATTTGTGGGATGTTTTAAAATAGTTTGTGATTCTCGGATGGAGTTTTCTGTGGTTGAGGCGGTAGAGATGCTTGTTCCTAAAGTAGTCTGGGTAAGCTCACTGCTGCAAACTCAGATTTGAGGGTTGGTCATTCAATATCTACGTTTGTTCCATCCAAGGTGTTCAGGTTCGCCAAACAATAACAATTTATACATGACGCCAGCATACAATGCATATACTCGTACAACATGGGGAGGGTTGATTCAATGCGAATGTTGAGTTTAGCTCCAGTTTAATTTCCTCTTACGTGCAGCATCTGGAATCTGATGCTGTTGCAGACTTTAATCCTGAAATCTGAAGTCATGTTCGTCTGAAGGGATCAAAAATATAATCGGCGAGGAAAAAACGAAAAAGCTCAAAACGAAACAAGAGTCAAGTTTGCAAACAGCAGTACAGGTATGTTTCAGATGTTGCACTTAAGAGGAAGGTGACTGGAGCTATACTCAAACATTCGCAATTAACAACTTAGTTTGCTTTACTCCTGGCACATTCCACGTATACTATGACTGTTTAAAAGGCTGAAATGGAAATGTGGCATTGTGGGAAAAATATATGATAAAGTTATAGATTATCAACTTTTAAATAGGTTGTTATAGATGGGGACTGCGATGATCACTGGCCCAGCAGTGGGATAGAACTGATGAATAGCCAGATCGTGTACTCAGTGAAGCGACTTCTGGCAGATGATCTCAAGTTGCTTTATGTGGAATTAGGATACAACATGGTTTAAGGAGTCAACCCTCTCTGTCCACGAATTATTAGTATAATGCAATGCTCTGTCCTGACCAGAAAGGCACTGTCAATAAAAAAAATGTGTGGTGTCCATTTTACTCCATATTTGACTTACATGTGGTGTATTCATTAATTATTATAGATTATTTCAGCCCTAGGATTTCTTGTAAAATATGAAAATTTTACGTTAAGTGGTAGAAATTACGTAACTAACGTAATTACTACACTGATGGGTAACGCAGTCACTGAATTCCATAAATAATGTGTCCGAGGGTATAAATCTTTCCCAGAGTCGTAGTTAAAAATGCAACCGAGGGCTAAGAGTGGTGGCGATGCATTTTCCATTAAACTCTAGGGACTGTTATCAGTTTACACGCGATAAAACTGCGCATACATAACTCTAAATGGAGACCCAGTTTTAGGATTTAGCTGAAAGTACAATTCATAAGCCAGCCCATTTAAAACTTATAATTCATTACGTTAGTATTAACTAACGTACCAGCATTAAGCTGGTTCAAATGCTTGTGTTGTAATATAAATGGTTATGGTATTAATATAAATGGTATTATATACAGGGTGTTCACAAACGGATGCCACTTCTGTGGCTGATAGTACTCATAATCTGAAACAAAAAATGTCATATAAACATAGGCCGATAAATGTCTCGTTTAGCCGCTAGCCGCCATTTTTTTATATTTTAGAAAACAATCATTATTTATAAAACTAGCTAAGCTACGGAAACCAATTTTGGCATAAAGATTTAAATAAATAAGAAAAACTGTAAAACGAATTATGGAGTTATTTTATTTAAAACTAACAAAACGACGTCTGTTTCAAATTTTCAAAGTTAAATTTTAAAAGCCCAGTATAGTTATAAAACATTTACTAGACATCAACTATTTGAAAATTTTCCATTAAAATTGCAACGGATTTTGTTTCAATGAAATCCTAGTGAAGTTTTAACTAGGAAATACATTTGATAAATTAGTAGATCTATCACTTCATCATTAATGAAAATGGTCATCACAACATTAAACAGTACTACACAACTTAAAAAATAACTTTATTAATTAATGTACTATCGCTGTGCAGCATCCCTTATTATCAAACTCACTCTCCTTCTTACAATGAGCTGTCTATATAACCTTATATAAAATATTTACAACCAAATAATTGTTTGTTAAATTCCTCAAGTTGATATACAGGGTGAGTGGCTCTTGGTGTGACAAAATTTTTTTGGGTTATAATGCAATATAAATGTGATAAAATGGCAGTTATAAAAAGTCTAACTCCAAAAATTAGGTCTGAAATGAATTATTTTAAGTTTTTCTAAAAAACCTGTGTTTTTGTACGTAAATCTGATATTTCTCAGCAACGTATAGACATATGTGAGCAAACTACATCATTTTTACATTCTCCGTTAAATTTTCAATTTGAAAAAGTTATCGGTTCAAACGGTAAGAAAAGAAAATTAAGCTTCAGGTCGATTCAAATGGCGTAGTTGCTAAGTTTCAGAAAAACTGAAATATCATTGAACCCCATCTTTTTACCACACCCTGTACACAAGAATGTGTCAAGTGGTATTAAAAACTTTGCCATTTAATAGGCTCTGAGAAATATCAGATTTACGTACAAAAAACACGGGTGTTTTAGAAAAAAAAAATTCATTTCAGACCTAATTATTGGAGTTAGACTTTTTTATAACCACCACTGTATCACATTTACATTGCATTATAACCAAAAAAAGTTTGTCACACCAAGAGCCACTCACCCGAGAATAGAAATTGTGTCATTACAAAGCGTAAATACACAAGCTCACAATTCGCACTGAGAAGCAGCATGGACCAAAGCAGTTGAAACAAGAAAGTTTGTTTAGGAAAAATAATACATTCGATTTAACAGAAATCAGCAATATAAACTTTAAATAACACCATAAGATGATTAGTTGTCGATTCATGCTAATTAATACCTAAAAAAGGTTTTTTTATATCTACATGGGAAAAAATACAAATGAAAGTTGTTTGTAACTACTTATTAAGACAAGTGTATAAAATAAGTTTACTTTGTTACTGTCAAAATAAACTACTTTAATACAAACAGTTCGATTAGTGATGCAATGATGGTAATAGATGCAAAAAATAAGTTTATCAACCCGTAGAATGTTTGCTATTCTTCACTAAATCTTAACTTTCAGAAAAGATTACATTTGCAGTAATAAGAAGAAAAGTCATTACGTTATCCAAATCACTATTTAATTTGTTACTATTACTAATTAAATTAATTATTTTAATGTTTTAACGTTTATGTATTCCATACAAAACGAGACAGGAAACTTCGTAAAAAAATACCTGTTTATTTCAGTGAAATATTTATTAGAAATATGCATATTCAAAATAATGATATTAAAGTAAATTGATTAACTCCGGCGCTACTTGACTTTACTCTAATTTACTAAGTGTACCTGAGAAACAAGCACCATTTAAAAAGACCTCCCATGAATATTACTGAATATTCATGACCAGATGGATACATTTACTTCATGCAAAGTATCAGAACTATCCATTAAAATGAGTACGCTTTTCTTTATTTTGGCCATAACAAAAACTTTCAGTAATAAGAAAAATTAGAACAACTAACGTAAATTTCGGTAAAAATTAATCCACTTTTGGAAACAAGTAAACTTATATTGTGAAAGAAATGAATTTATTAAAAAAAAAAAAAAAATAATTAAAAGAGTAAGTATATCCAAAAGAAATTATACTCTTTGATTACAGTTTTTTATTGGCACTCGATTTGAGAGGAAAAGAGGATTGTGGATATAGTTATATATTGTTATATATTGTTATATGTCACAAACATATATGACACTGCAGTGTAAGGATTGAAATCCTCTTCGCCAGTGGTAAAAATAAAGTAATATAATTAGTTTATTCTTAAATTTTATCTTACAACATTTCAAACATAAGGAAGAAATAAGTTTCAATCCTCGAATTTTAGTGTCATGTATTTTTGTAACTTTAAAGATGGAAAATGTAACGTCATACTAATTCCCTGAACGTTAACGAAAAATTCTTAACTGTCAGTCGCATATTCTCTAAGGAGTCTCGAGAAAATAAGCTATAGAATTGAAATTTTGCACAGGCCTTCATTTTTATATAGATAGGATGAAGTTAAGCATGTTTTTCTACTGGATTTCCCTCAGTCTATTGTTAGCGAAACCTGTTACGCGACACATGCTCTGATATACTCGTACTTTGTTAGTTATGATATAACCAAACCTTCTATATATAATACAGTGCCACTTTATTATAAGGATCAGTATATTAATTTTTGACAAAGTTATAGTGTACTTTTTTACCATCGTGCAATCAATCTAACGACGGTTTAATGATCATGCCATATTGTAATCGAGCATTACCAGAGCATTTTTCACAATGGTTCATTTACTGTCGATATAAACTAAATAGAATGTGACGAACACAGTTTGATATTCATTATAAACCACAATAAATACCTTGCTTGTATTTCACTGGCCCTCATTACCCTCCACACTCAGCTCTCCGTGACATTTACTCATTATATAGAAATATTACTAGAATTTTGTAATCTCTTACATCAATACTTTAAAAATGATACTTATCCAAGAAGATCACACTTTATACAAGTTCTTGATAAATTTAGACAAATATTTTGGAAATTCCGTCGGTTATACAAATTTCTTGAAAGAGTATGCCCTACCATCAAACTCGGTTTTGTCTACGTAGAAATGAAGGTGTATGCAGAATTTTAAGTCTATTGCTCACTTTTTCCCCGAGATATCCTGTGGACAGTCAAATGCCGTGGAGGGATACATACTTTTATCGAACTCTAGAATGCCTATGCAGAAATGAAGAGAATGAAAAATTTTAGTCTTTACTCACTTTATTACTCAAGTTATCCTACGCTAGATGGACAAACAGACAACAAAAATGGAAAGGCAGTCCTGGACTGACCGACAGAAGTGACTACTTCTTATAACGGGCTGTGAATATATATCTTGGAATAGTACGTTTTTTGATTATTAAGTGGTAATTTTTTATATTATAAAATAATATGAAACACTCAATTATTTAACGTGAAAGGGTGTAATTTAGTGTAAAATAGTAATATAAATATAGTAGTGTAAATTTGCAATATTTTTTTGATTTCATATAGTGAAATGATGATCATACATTAAAGTAATACATTTTCTTTACTATCGTTTATACTATTTTCTATAATTTGGTCAGTATCATTTTCACCATATTCTCGTATTTCCGAAATAATTACTTCATTTTTATTCTCATTATATTCTAAAAATGAACTTATGGGTTTATAATAACTGAAATAAGAAATAACAATTCTGGAATAAAATCTTGGTAAATATTTTGTAAACACAGCATCTATTATTTTTCCATATCTCGTTGGTGTACTTATAATTTTATCGTTTAACATTATTAAATTAAATTAATCTTTTAAAAAGTGAATTAATGGTTTTGACGTTTCTTCAGAAAAATGTGTATTAACATCTGTTTTTAAGTAGTTTATTTTTTAAGTGGATGTAAGGTAAGGACCAATGTAATTGAGTAAAAGTTATAACTATAATCACCAGAAAAACTAATTTTTATCCAGGATTAAATTACACCACGGCTTAGTTAACTAGAAAAGATATAATACATTTATTTTTAATCCTTTTTTTAAAATCTCATCAGGATTAAACTAGTAGTGAACTGGAATATAAATTAACCGTCCTGAAATCAAATTTAGAAGGTGATAAGCTTTAAATACTGCTATTAAATTATGCGGTAAGTTGATCAATTTTACGTTGGATTCATTAATAAATAAATTAGTAGTTCGTAGATTTATTCAAACCAATACATAGCCCGCCACAATAAATAATTTCAGTAAGGAGCGACAGTAATCTCTCACTAGCACTCTTAGATAGCCACTGAACAGAGAAACGCTCTGCCTCTACCTGACATCAAAATGGCCGCAATAGCCCCACCCCTAGACGCTACAGAGCGAACAAGCGTGACGCTTCGTTCCGTGACGCGAAAAAAAGTTTTCCCCGTGCAAAACATACATCCATAGCCCACTAAAGGAAGTAATCTCTTTAAAAAAATGAGACAGTTTCATATAACATTTCAGTTCTAAGATTCAATTTAATCGCGATACATTCATCAAATATCGGGTTGGGAAAGATATTTCGAAAACCTCCTTAGTGTAAACTTTGATTTACTAAATCGTCGTTTAGCACAACATATATAGACAGTTAAAAGCCAAATTGTAGGTCACTACAAAAGGGGTTTACCTTGTCCAAATTAAACATGATTATCCCATGCTGTCTACATATTAGATAAGCAATCCAGCCTCTCTTCTACGCTGACGGGAAAAGAGAGGCTTGTTTCATTGTACATGTTTTACATAATTTAATCATCATGTAAATGTACCATCAATGGAAGAGACCTTTAGGATAATAAATATGGTTACTGGACGGATCTTATCTAAATTTGGTAAGGTGATCTTAAGGCGTTTATGGTTACAGTATTTTCACAATACTTTAGATAGTGATTAAATGAAATGAACCCAAGATAAAGTTCCAATTTCATTTCAATACAGGCAAAGGAACAAAGTACTAAAGTAGAAATCATTAATACGTTGGCTGATCTGGGATCTTATTATTGGACAGATCTTATATAAATTTGGCATAGATATCTTATGTTTTAGCCCATGGATCTTAACTTGGCTTATACTGAGAGTAATTTTTATCAGCACCGTTCAGACGGTGTTATAACTGTTAATTAATTAAAATTAATAGTTTTAATTACATTTATTAAAAATTAATTTTAACGAATAAACGGTTCTTCATTAAATTTGATGTAGAGATTGGTTATGGATTGATTTTAAAGACAAGCGGTTTTGAAAGTGACATCAAGCAACTGTGATAAAAGACACCGAGACCTTTGTTATTCTTTTGAATTACACTGTAATTGTATAACTAACGTGTAATTTGAGTGCCGACCTAAAATAAATAAATATAAATGTACTCCATACAAATCAGCAAAGATAGTCACTTACGAGCACGGATAAAACAACAATATTTTATTTTGTAACTATAACATTGATTTATTTATAAAAGAAAGGATGGAATTTCATATAAGCTGGTATAAATATTAGCCCTGGTGACTAGTTTTAGAGAAAATATCGGAAAACATGGAATGTTACCACTGAATATTTGGTGAATTCGTGATTGTGGTTCTGATTAAATGCCCATTGGTAATGATTAAAGTTTTATAGTGGGTAAATGTAGTAGAGCACAAAATTGGAAATGTTCCGTTAAAAATTACAAATTAATATTTAGTGTTACAACTGAACACGTATTAGTTGCAATTATAATTAACCCGTGACTGGATAATATTTAAACATTTCTTGTCAAGTAAGGCGTAGTAACTGTCAAGATTTGTTAGATTATGGTGGAAGAGAATCTGTATACAATATTATGTGGTCATTGCGTCTATACATAATTTTTATTTTTATAATTAAAAGAGCATTTTCCAAAATCTTGGAGCTCATTCATTGTAAACAGTTTAAAATTAAATATAAACTTTTCTTTTTTTTTCCTTACAGATACCAGCACAGATATGCTTATCTTTATTGCGAATTTTTAACGTCCAAAAATTGGAATTCACCATCAAATTTATATGTAAAACCGTAAATAATGGTACTATGTAAACCCTTAAGAAGTTATGACGTATGTTGTGTATCTCTCGTATGGTGTTTAAATTTAAAGAAGTTAGACAGAGGATATAGCCATAATAATCACGACTTTCTCTCTCAAGAAACCACAACAATGAAGAATTTATAGAATAAAAAAGCTGCTACACTGTAAAGGCTTAGTAAATAATTCTCTAAACCCCAATTTACTATTCATGTTTAACAATTAGTGGTAAATTAGCGAGAAAACAAACTGCGCCAAATTATAGCTAAAAAATAAATGTAGTCTACACATAATATGTATGTGAATGTGTGTTTATATATTTATAAAACATTTTGAAAAAAAACTAAATACTGTTTCATGGGCTATTTTATCTTCTCTGAAGCTCACATTAAATCAGTCAAATTAAATTTCACTGCTACTGTTATTTATATCAGATGTATAGTCAAGAAGTCGATAAGTGACGAGAGTTTGATTTATTTTGTTAAATTACATAATTTGTATGTATCTTTGTCACCTCCCACACACAAACACAAAATCAATAACAGACGATTCTAAGTTATTTCATATAATAATTCGTTCTATGACAATAAATTATATAACAGAACATATTTGCTTTGTTAAAACACCGATAGTTGCATGAAAAATCTTTAGCTTCAATAATAATTCATTTAAAGCAAAACTATCTAAATATGTAACCAATGTTACTTTGTTATCACCAATGTAATCGTATACTGTTGAACAGAATTAGTCAGTAACCAGCCTGTGTTTTTCGTTATACAGAATTATTGAAGCTCAAATTAAATCAGTCGATGAAGTGGGGGATATTCCCGAAAATAATTCAAGAGTTAAGAAACTGCGATGTTGAAACTAATTTTCATTCGTGTATACTATTTTTGATCTTTCTAAGTTCTGAAATGGCATGAAAATAACTTCAATAAACATATACAGGTTTCAAAATATACATTCAATTTGTAGACGGCAGAAATATAAACCGACGAATCGATGTTCATATGTTGTTATTGTATCTGACGTTTCACGGCGAATATAGTGTACATACCTCAATTTTCAATAAATACAAATATAGCATAAGTAGCTAGGAACCATTATGTGGTAACATTTCAATCACTGAATCATAGTATGGTGTTTATTATTCGCCCTCCAACTGTTAATTCACAAAAGTTTGTTGGTAAACATTCCCTTGTATAAATAATTTTTACAATATACTCCGGCAACGTATCGATTTAATTCATGCACCATCGGATTTGGGAAGAAAAATGCTAATGAACAGATAAGTTTTATGGTATCAAAATAAAGATAAGCTAATTTAGTAACACTGTTTATTTTATTGTAGATTTGCATTTTTCCTGACTGGTGCGCTTTATTACACTTTATTTTATAAACTTGGTATTTTTCATATATTTAGTTATATTTATGGTTTGCTAAAACTACATGATATTTCACATTTCTTACAAACCATAAATTTATACATTTTGATATAGTACAAGCTTTCAAACCCATTTTATATATTGCTGAATGAAAATTTTTACAAAAGTTTTGAATAATGGTAAAATGTAACTTTTTACTTTTAAAAAAAAATTATTTATGGAAATTATTTCATGGGAGCTGTACAGTTTATTTCACTCTGAGTAAGAAAATATGCAATATAACATTTGTTCATGGATAATTGTATTAGCAAAACTTGTTTTACCAAAGTCTTACGTATACACCCGATTTTCAGAATTTATGCGCATCGCTGCTTTTGGTTATATAGCTTTATGATGCTTTCATAGATGTGTATAAAATTTATGTTTTTCTGAAATCAGATAAAAGTTGACACAGAATGGCTATCTCACTTTTAAATATTTCTCACTATAACTTCAATTTGCTAGGTATGGTCCCCCCCAAATTTAAGAAATATTTTTCGTAAATTTTATATTTGATTTAAAAAAGTTGTTAGTAAAAAATGTTTTATGGTCAATTTTACAATATAGTGTAATTATATGTTTCATCCTTAAATTTTTAATACATTTTTTAAAAACCCTTGCGAGAAGCTCTAAAACAGCCCGACAATACAGGATGTAATGACCGCCAGTTCTAGGGTGGCGTATATATTGACAATGGACATTTTCTTGTAATAAAAAGTAGCGTTTCCACATAGTAACACTTATTTCTTCCAGAACATTGACTCAGAGATACAACTTAGGCAACCCTTGGTGTATTTCACTAAGTGAAGTAATGTCTCTTTTTAACGGCATTCTGTCCCTCGTAATGCCAGATTTTGTTGCTAGCAATCTGAACATATGTGTGGTACTCAATATGTGCTAATCTAATCTAATCCGGTCCACTGGATGTTTGGACAAAAAGTGAGGTTCCAAGAACGTTATCCAATCTTAGTAAGCTGTACTTAAGTGACGTATTCAGCTAATTATTATTATAATTAGTTAAATTCCACATGTTCGTCACAGATAAGTCGTAGCATAAAAAATATGAATTGTTATACAAATAAATAACTTTTAAAAATATATGACTTAAATTTTATGACATCTAATAAATCAGAAATTAGAAAATCTTAATTTCTTTGCAACCACATATATAAAAACAATTTGCGTATATATTTTTTAAATAATTTTTCGCAAGAATATAATTTAAAATATCTTAACTATGTTATATATAAGCCTGTTTGTATCTATAGTTTCGAAATGTATGTCACAAACTGATATTTGACTGACACGACTTTGTTGGGAGCCTTTCTTTGATTTCCTGAGTAAAAAAATTATCTGAAAATTTTTATTAATTTACTAAGCATTAAAAAGGACACTTAATAAGTTTAACTGGTTACTAATCCAATGTAATGCTGAGCTAACCATGCTGCTGCTAGACAATACTAATATTCATTTATTAATTCATATATACTTGTCACATATTAAAAAAAACTACTTTCATCTTCCAAATACAGTTTTTATCTCTGATCTGTCCAAAATATTTTACTAAATATTATAAAGCTTTGAATAAGAGACTGCTGTGTCTTTCACAGCAAAATCTAAGCAATCTAAGCAGAAAAATGGATGTTTACTCTCCCGCAACACTTTAATTTGATGTAAAAACCAATAAGACGTATTTAAAAAAGTGGATACGTGTTCTTCACGTGGGTATACTAAATCCTATGTGAGTGAAGCTAATAACATATATTGTTCCTTATATACGCATCTATTAGCTACATATCTATTCATTAGTTTTATACCTGTCATATATTTACAGTGTTATGAAATATTTTATTAGTTTGTGCTGTTGTTGTAATAAGCTTTAAACAACCAATTTTACATCTAAATCGCCTTATAGACTTAAATTACAATGGCACTCATTAATTTATTTGCAAAGACTAATATATTTTCAACTGTGTGAATTTTTGCAGATTGTTCACAATCGAAAATTAATTATAGAGAGTTAATAAAAAGGGTAGTAAATATTAGAATAATTTCAATACAGCAGTATGGATTACGATATTCATTAAACTTTTGACATAAGTATTATACGCTCAATACCATACCTGTAAGTGTTCAAGAGTGCATTATTTTTAGCTTAGTGCAGTGTGGATAATGCTGATTTTACAAAAGTATCCAACGAAGCTTAATGTCCTACTTGCGTGAGTACAATCTTTTGTAGTTCACTAACTCGTTCAATGTGTGAATTAAACATCAGCATGATGTTTGTATTATTGAAATAAATGTTCAGTAACATTGTTCATAATTATTATCATGCTTTGAGTCTATAACAAATACTTAAGTTTAACTAAAATACAGTTATGTTAATACAATTGGTACGAGCTGTTGTAAAATAAATTCCTTAATACACAAATTTACACTGACTGTAATATTATTTAATAGTTAAATATTTTAGCTGCTAAAAAACTTTATTTTGGTCTCTAGCATTTGTATATGAAACACAATATACCTATTTAGGTGTAAATAAATAAGTGGTGGCATTGGCCACAACATGTTGCAACCTAACGCATTGCAAGCATAAAAAGAAATAGATATTGTAAATATACATGTATATCCTAAAAGTCCAGGATTTACAACTACTTGCTGATTATACATATCACACAAAGGTATTGATTTTATTTATTTGTTTAGACTCTCGGCATGTGAAAAACTGTGTTTCTCAAAGTTTTCAGCGTGCAGAAATGTTCTTTTTTGTGATTTAATACATATTAACGCTTGAATGAGGTTCTATCTTTGGGAGGTAGTGACCACTTAAAGGGTATTCATTGAACTAGAACTATAAATTCTCATTTTAAGGCGTACATAAACTTTCCTTCATTAAAATCTGTTTCGCAGTACAATGTTCTTGTCGATTTCGCCTAAAGTTCACGAAATAGCAAGATTTTCACAGTTTACATGTAAACGTAGTTTTGAGCCCGAAACTTCATTCCCTCATTAGCTAGACTGTAATAAAAAATTCTTTCATTAGAAGTGGTATAATATAATATCCATGCAAATGTTAGTCAAACCTTTTATGAACCTGGTAAAATTAATCAGTTAGCCATGAAAAGTAGCCTGAAATTTTATCTGTATAAAAATCCAAGGAAAATTATAATTAATTTTCGGAGGATTAAAAGATATGAAAGAAGTATTCTCCAATTAAACTGGATACAAAATGGTTTTATTAAGAACAGCTACTATATAATTAGACATAATAGTATTGACCAATAAGTGTATTGACAGTGCAAGTGTTAACCATAGTAAATGAAACTTTTGTTTACACCAATGCAACTTGTACAAAAACAAAATAACACAGTTATCGATATAAGTAGGATATTAAGTCTAATATAAAACAACTTTAAAGGAAGCAGTGTACTGGTTATTTAATAAAGGAAGGCTTCTGAAACTAATTTAACAGAATTTAATCTGCTCTAAAGCTATTACAGACTTCAATTTCTTCATTGAATTCGCAGCATCAGATTGTGTTTCATGAAGTACAAATGCAAAAAATTACATTTTATTTATAATGACTGTTGTTGGTTTTATTTTGTAAACTCTGAATGATTAATAAAAAGATAGTAATCTTTTGTACAAGTATAGGCATATTTTATGAATAGCATACACAACGCTTAGAACTAAACTGGTCAATACAGAAACTAACATCCTATATTTGGAGAGTGGAACTACGTAAGGGGGAGGAGAGTGATATTATAAAACTATAAATTGTTCTACGGGATTATAAGCTATTAAAGGACGTGCAGTCATACGGATTTAAAATTTACAAATTGTGGAGAAGAAATAGATTTTGTGTAAGAGTAAAATTTATATACACACCTGGTAGTCCAGTTAATGTGTCAAAGTGGTCTGAATGTGTCTTACATAGTAACTGGTAACCAATAAGAGATTAAATGGAAAAACCAGCTATTTGTATTCCCAGGTTTTCCTAATGGCCTTCGGCCAGAAAAAACAAATCCTAATGCTATTTCAATCATGGTGGATTTTGTTGTTCGATGAGAATTGTAATAACTTGTTTTATGATTTTTGTCTCGGTTTTCAAAATAAATAGTGAGTGAATATTTTATGTGCCTTACAATACCTCATGGAATTTTATAAAAAATAAAAAATAAAATTGGTCACTAAATTTGAAATGAACTGTCACTTGTTAGTGGTTCCTATTTTAAAATTTGGCCTTATCACCCAAAATACCCCATTTTGGGGAGAGTCAGTCAAAAGTTTTCATACGTCAATAACTCCTTAGTTGGTCATATAAAGATCCCCTAAAGTAAATCACTCCATCTGTATTCATAAGAAAGTTAGTATCGGTGTGGGATTTTTAAGACACCCAGTATAGTATACTAATAAAAAACCGGGTATTTCTACTTTATATAGTATATTATGTTAACCCACTTATTGGCGATGCATATAAAAGCTATTAAAAGCATAGTGTATTACAGCAGCCCTTGGCCACCTAAGCGGTAATAAAAATGGCAATTGTAAATCAATGAACACGATTGACAATATACATAAATACATATATTGTGATTGCAGGCAATTAATTGGGTAATAATTAGTTTTCTCCTTAGGTACGAACCCATTTTCTTTGCTTCCAGTGAAAACACCTGTAGATAAGAATAATCTGTCTCAGAGACACAGCTGGAGTAAAAGTCACTTGGGAGAGAGCTAGAGTTAAACTGCTTATCGTCAAATTTGGTCGTAATCCTGCTCTACTAATTCCCAAGAACTCTCCTGAATGATTTTCTCTGCCATGATGAAGTAGGCGTAATGGTAGGATTACACGTGTACGAGTAGTCTTCTAAATCATCAAAGTAAAATCTGGTACCTTCGAATAAAGCTGTCATACAGTTCGGATGTGAAGGTTGTATTTTCTAGAATTCCACATCAGAAGAGTATAAAACGTATTAGTTCTTCAACGATTTAAGGGTCCGTCCTTTCGGGAAAGAAAGTATAAGTGATATACAATAATACTGAAAAGAAATGTGCCAACGTACGCCTTTGGAATTAATTCATAGACTCCTGGTTCTTTCGCCACTTTAGTAGTTATGTGCCTAATATATTTAAATAATGACATATGAAGAGATTTAGTGTCACTTTGACTCTTTTGCAAAAGCAGTTACAAAGAGGCAAATGCCCTAGTTGGGCGCAGCATCATAATTCCTGGATGGTAAGTAATTATAGGAATTATGTGTATTTGTGGTATATTCGATGTATTTCAAACAATAATGCACTAGAAATGAAGAAATATACCTTACATATTACAGACTACTACAAATGTTGAATCCTGTTATGTAATTTATAGCAATACAAGCGAGACCCCGAAGGAGAATTCCAGATAAATTACGAAGCATTACTTAGTGAGAAGAAAACTCGAGATATTTATAGCTCTCTAGTGATAAACGAGATTGCCAGCAAACAAGGCGCCGACATTGTATTTATCTGCTACTAAATTCATACATTCCTGATTCCTGAAGATTTCTACGAGTATTATGCATTCTATGAAAATTCACCTTATAGAATCTTAAATGAAACTTACAATATAAAATAAACAAAAGTTCTAGTGTTTAAACAACAGCATGCTGGATGTTATATACACTATAGATTTTTGTAATAATATTCCATGCTATAATTTTTTAATCTGAAGAAATAAACTGGTTTAAACTTTTATTTGTCCTCCTGCGGTATTTAAGAAATGAAACCAAAACCACACAAAAGAAGTAAACGAAGTAAAGGAGTTTATGGAATACACAAATAAACACTGAAATAATATCAGTGACATTTTTTTACGTCATTACCGTATTCAATAAATATAATATTATTCCTCGAATAAATTAAATTTGTTTAACTTCCTATAAAATATATGGTAATTATCTACGTCCTAAAAAAGAATTTATAACTAACATCACATAAATAAATGGAATTTGTTTACAATTGAGATCCAGCTAATTTTGATAGGATGTCTCATAAATGTAAACGTCAAGCTTCAAATTTTTACTGGGCTAGATATAAACTCTCTATTATATCTATTTACCTAACACGTCCACAAAATTCCAGGTTATAAAAGGTGTAAATGTAATTTTTAGGTGACAAAATAAAGCAGATCGTACATATCCTCTATGTTTTAAATGCACTCAAAATCCATCCACCAAATGTCTGTGTGCATGGATGTGTATCATGGAGGAAATGCTGACACTGTCACCAAATATAAAAGAAATATAGTTTGGTTTCCAAAATTACAGAGTCTCGAGGAAGGTCACTGCGTCAATATATTAGAAATATGAAATTCTGTTTATTATGTGATATAATTGTGATGGAAACAGGAGTTTCCAGACATTTGCCATAATTCAGTGATACAATACAATCAATAACACTAATTTTCGAGATCTGTAATCTGATCCTCTCATCAGGTGAATAACTAAATACATAATACATAACTAAAATCTAGGTGAAAGTAAACAAAACGTATCAGATTATTGTGACACGTACAAGTCAGGAACCACAACAGCTATTTGTGTGTCTATTCGTATTGCTCTATACACTAACTCTACAACGTGCACTTATTAAAAACTAAACACTAATTATTAACACTGAACTACAGAATACAGGTCTGCACTAACCGGCCAACAAAATAGAACTATTCAATTCTACTTGGAACTGCTACAATAACCTGTTACATTGGTTAGCCATTCAACTGTAGAAAAGATCAGATTGCAGATCTCGAATTGTTGTGTTACTGATTGTATTGTATCACTGGGTTATAGCAAATGATCGGAAATTAGTTAGTTAGTAAGTTAGCAACATTTCCTTCAAAATCCTTCCAACGTCAAAAAAGTCCAAAAAAGATTTAATTGTTTGCACAGCTTGTTGATATTCAGTTTAAGTGATAAAGTTATAATACTTAATTGCTTGGTTTTAAATATGTATTATGAGTAAATACTTTTTATTATGGAAATTATAATAATATAAAATTCTACTCTCACGACAGCCAGACTTTATTGAATTATTTTATGAGGAACTACATGTCGTAGGAAAAGATTATTGGTCTGAATTCTTACATAAACTTCCAAAATACACGTTAAACTTGAAAAACCACGTAAAAACTCTGCGTATTAAAACTATTGAAAACGGTACAATTATGAGATAAGAATGTCATTCGTGTCGTATTTTGGCAAAAGAGTTTTAAACGTTTCTGCAGAAATTCTCGTACATCAGTGATACTTATAGAATTTATATAGAAGAATTTCTCGTATTAATTGATCGTAGTTAATCTTCGTAAGAACAACAATTTTAATGGTGGCTGTAACACTGTTCAGCAGAGAACTTAAATATAGAAGCAACTTAAATATATAATAGCAATGTAACGCATTATAACAATGTATATACTTTTCAAACATAAGATTGATTCAAGATGTTTTAATAAACAACAAATAAATATTACCATTATATCCAACCTGTAAGGCAAGCAAGCCAGTTAAGTTCCCGATTTCATGTTTTAGAAGTAATTTATTTGTGGTTAATGCGCTCCCTTTGTTACTTTGTTCCCGTAAATTATACAGTTAATGTACAATGCTGGCGAAAACAACACCAGTTTATGGATATTGTGTTGTTTTACTTAAAAGCTTTCAGTATCGTCTAGTACAAGGATAGCGCACTATGTTCTTTCCTTATTATTAAAGTGTAATATAGATGGGATCACTATGATAAGTGTACTTTTAAATTATGTATTCTTATGCAAAGTGTGTTTCGTAACTGTCTGGTAAAGGTATACCACGTTATTGCTCAGGTTAAGAAAAACATATTTCAGCGTATAAACATGGATCTCCGATGCTTAGTTTCCTATCTGTTGTATGCTGTTGTATGTATCTGGTTGTATGTTGTTTTAATAAAAAATAAACTTATATCACAAAAACTAAAAATTAAATTATACCAAATTTGGTTTAAACATTTAAAATAACACGAACAGTTACTAAAAAAATCATGATATTATCTTTAGTATTTTCAAAATGTTGACTAATAAAAAATTATTTGTTTGTATGAATATTTTGCCTTTACGTTGTATTTATATATTTAAGGTTTTAAAAGCTTTTTATTTAATTAGTGGAAATTTACCATCAAATGTTAACTTTTTTAGACAAGGTCTTAGAAATGCTAGTAATTTTAGAGTCCCTAAACCTAATGTAACTTTTTATACAAAAACATTTAATTATACAGGACCAAGACTTTTTAATAGGTTGCCGCAAAATATAAAAAATATTACAAAATTAAATAAATTCCTCAGAAGTGTTAAAACTTGGCTTTTAAGTATGGACAGAAGCAACGCTGAGTATCTGTTAACTATTATTCAATAGGTAATTTGTTTTTCTCTTATAGTGTATGTTACTGTGGTACGTAAATATGATAGTGTACTAAGTTTCTTTAAAATAGGCGTGCTTCAGTGTATAAAATAAAACCTTTATTATTTATTATTTTGGTTTGGCGGTTTGTGGCAATATTTAAACATGTATTTTATTTAAAATAAGTATATTATGTTTATTCACGTTATTCACGAAGGGTAAGTTTAAGTTTCGTTAATTCTGTTTGGTAAGCCATAAAGAGTGAATCAATAAATTAATTTACCTTTGGGACCCTATTTTCCTAATAAAATTTATATTTGATTTGTCATAATAGAATTTTATATTATGTTAGTATACTTTTGTAATACTCATATGATTTTGTCTTGCTACTAATATTTGTGTTTTTTTAGGAAATAAATCATTTATTCATCATTCATTAAATATCTGAAGTATCAACGATTTTTCTGAAGAATTGCAAAAGTAACAGTTTTTAGAGAATTTTATCACAAATGTAATGACACCAAAACTATTTAAATCGAATAATACAGATTTATTGTGACAAGACATGGCCCACATAGAGGTTCTCGGCGAATAGCCAACAATACAAAAACTGAATAAACAGCAACTTTTTGTCAGCCAGTCTATTTTTAAATAAAAATAAAATAAAATAAACTGAGCAACTTGAAAATATTACTACAAGACCATGTGGATAATAAAACACATGTTCACTATCATGTTTTGTTAGTAACTTTTGAATCTTTTTGATGTATAATTAATATTGATACGTTTTTAAATAAAAATGTTTCGTTACCTCTTCCTTTCATGCATCTATAAATAAGCATATATTAATAATAAAATAATGTTGGCGATGATAAGACACTAAAGTATTGTAGTACACGACTAATTATGTGAACTGTAGAATAATAGAAGAAAGAATTGTGCTGCCTTTACCAGTTCAGTATATGTTTTACTATCTGAAATAAATTGGTTCTCCGGAACGTGGTATAAAAAGAAAAAAAAAAAAGAAAATAAAAACATTAAAGTATAGATGGTATGTAAGAAATATAAATTAATGGAAAGAGGGCAAGGAGGTTGTTTTAGTAAAACGAGACTTCTTCAACTAATTGAATAAGGTTTAAACTGATTTGTTCTTTAGTTCTTCTATTGATTCTTTCATATCGAATTTGTTATGCGTTGACTTTTATTATTTTATATACTTTTTGTCATGATGCTACATGGTAAAATATTTGAATGTTATTTCATTGTCGTTTTCGATACTTTGTTGGTCATAATCGAAATAGGAAATGGTTGAGAAGTTTTTTTTTAATATAACTGTTTAATATAGTCAGAAATTATCTCCAAATGGGAAATGTGATAAATTGCACCGGAAACACAAAAAAATTGTAAAAAACCTATTTAGAGTATTTGGTATGTAGGAATTGTAGAGAAAATATATTTTAGTATGCTCATATCGCAGTTATTCATAAAAGTTAACCAGAAAACCACGTTCAGGCAGTATGTAAGCTTAAAATTATTTTACAATCGATAATTTTTAATTTAAACTTCTTCATTAAGACTAAGTACAGTCAGGCCTTTCGCAGGTACAATAGTTTGTAGCTTCATTAGTGGTATCATGTCTATTGTTTTACTCCAGATTTCTAACAATGGCTTCTAGAATTTCTGCTTCCCATGTTCTTCTTGGTCAGGGGCGCTTTTTTTGTTTCTCATGGGATCCATTACCACACTATTATCGGCCATCCTTATCCTTGCATCCTCTGTATATGACCAAAACACATTAACTGTTTTTTTTCTGGTAGTGCCTATTATAATCTCTTCATTCCTTACATTTTAATGCTATGGCCCCACTACAGGTTTGTCTCCACAAGTCCATTTTTAAAGCTCTTACTCGATTTGTTCGTCTCTTATCTATTACAAAAACTTCCGAGCTGTAGATGGACTTAATTTAATCACTAACACTATACATATGATTTTATGGGTAGGGTACGATAATCGGACCCGGTTTTTTATATCGAAGAATGTAGTCTTCGATACCTAATATTCGCATCTCAAATCCTAGACTATCAATCGATATAAAAGTATATATAGTCCTCAATAACAATCATATGTTTTAAATTAAAATATGAATGTAATATTGACAGTGATCAAACTAATTATTATAACAAAAATTAGGAAAACTGAAGACGACCATATTTGCTCCTCTCACAGTTACAGTTGTTTCTTTCCCACAAATTTCACATAATGGGTTTTCGGTACGAGTCCAACATGTTGAAGCCACAAAAAAATATATTTTATTTATGTCTTATCATCTTTCAAAGCAATGTCGTGTAGTTTTCTAAAATTGACTGCCATTTTTAATAATTAAAATTACTTATGTAAAATTGAAATATTACCCTACGTGTATCATTTTAAAGCGTTTACAGCTGTTATTGATATAGACTATTTAAGTTAATAATTCAAAATAATTAATCAGTATCGATTGATTATATCGATGGTTATGATTAAGTAATATCGTTTGCCAATTTTCGATATAAAAAACCGGGTCCGCTTATCGTACCCTACCCGATTTTATTTCTGGGACAAGTTTATCGTTCCAATGCTTAGAATAAATCTTCCTTATTGTCATTTTATATATATATATATATACATATATATCTCTCACGTGCATGTGTCAAAATAGGATACCCAAGATATTTGACATTTTCTCAAACAGTTAAACTATATAATACTAATTATGTGTTATATGATCTACAACTAAATTAAGATTATTTTACGTTTAGCAATAAAAAAACATTGTTTCATAGTCACTTTGAATTAAATTATTATATTTAAATACAATTAAATATTAAAGGATTTTAAGGCAATAATAACGTTTAACAGGATTAATCCCATATAAGTTAATGTATGCAATGTCTACAATTTCTTTACATTTAATATTTTTTCAATATATCTCTACAACCTTTTTTAATACTTGTAATAATGCAACTTTATATTTTTAATAATCTGCGTTAAATGTTTACTGAATAATAGGGGTTTTCAACAAATAAGTCTAAACAGTAAGAATTTATAAAAGCACTTGTTTAAAATATACATTTGACTGCTATTAAGGCATAATCATGTAGGAATTCAAGTAATGTAACATAAATAAATAGGTAAAATTATAATCGGCACAATAGTAAAATCGGAATTCATAGAGTAAATATACTTTGCTCTACTAACAATCATACACTCTTAATCGCCAGTTTATAACAATGGTCGACCATTAATGAGCGATATGATAAGCTACTAAATACAACAATACACAGGTCTATAAACTGATGATACTTTAGCGTTGTACATTAACCACATAATTCACGGGACAAAGTAAGTAAGGTAGCCATTAAACAATAACAAAGTCCTGGTCCGGAAGCAATCAGGAAAATAATTGGCTCGCTTAACTTTGCCTTGGTTATTTAAAAGTTGGAAAATTAACTTGAAATAATTACTTCTAAGGTTTTACGTGCCAAGCAAACCGCTAATGCGAGCAATGTATTACTTTATAACTGAAATAATAATGAATATAAATTGCCTTGTGCTTCGAATACAGCGGTTACCACAAGATAAAAAAGTAGAGACAATGATATGAACAATGATGTCCTTACAAACAGACCATAATGATGTTCAGATGTCTCTCGAAGGTGTATCCAAGGAAAATTTACGTGCATCGATAACAAAATATGTGGTTTATTTCGATTAGGAGTACCTTAAGGTTTTGCAAAGAATAAATTTAGAGGTAAGGTGAGCAATATTATTATAATACTTCAGAGGTTACGCGTAGTCTGCACCAACTCTTGAAATTTGATTTTATGTAACAGTTAGGCTTACAAAACTTGAGACATTCAATGTTCCTTTTACCTTCCACCAAGTGGCCTTATAGACATTAGAGAAGTTTTGTGGACCTTATTTGATTCTCCGGCCTTTACGAGGTTTCAGTCTCTGATTACTCTCACATAAAAAATTCTTTGTTGAATTCGTAAATGGAATATTTAAAAATATTTTATTAAAAACCATGAATTTTAAATACCATAACTTACCATATTAAAGATTTAAGAAAGAGCAGTTAAGTTATGAAATTTTTTTAATGTCTAGTCTTTTTGAAAAAGATTAAATGTCATGCAACAAAGCAAGTGACCATCAGCTTGAGAAGTGGAATTGCTAAGCTGTATCGCAACACATAAACACTAGACCTTCGTTCTTAAAAATCCAACTTACTTTTTCCTAACACACTTTGTATCTTCTCCAATTCTCCCTTATGTTTTCCTTTTTGTTTAACGACGGGATTACACCAGCTGCTAAAATTATGTTCCAGTGTTATGACCTCCCATTTAATTTCTTCAAAATTTTCCAGGTTCTGGAAATGTAGGTACAATTTCATTTGATGTCTTATTTTATATAAAGTATCAAGCCAGTTTGATGCGTTTCAAATAATTCAAAAGTTTTAAATTTATTCTATTAAGAAGTTTTTTCTAATTCAGAGCGTTATTTATAATTTTCAAAACCGTGACGGAAAGAAGGCCACACACACACACACACACACACACACACACACACACACACACACACACACACACACACACACACACACACACACACACACACACACACACACACACACACACACACACACACACACACACACACTGATACTTAATATTTACTCCAAATTATGTATGAGTTGAATATTGAGTTTATTCAATTTATATTAAATTTTCAAAAAATAAAACTGCAGTTTCAAACAGAGTTCATATAATAATCTGATTAGATCAATGCTGGACTATAGTTCATTAATTTATGGACATGCTTCAAACAGTATTCTCAATAAACTCGGAACGATTTACGGATTGCAATAGGAGCCTTTAAAGCAATTTATATTATAGGATTGTAAGTAGAATGTGCAACATTATCTTTAATCACTAGAAGGATAACACTTGTAGAAAGACAATCCAGCGTTATAAAAGTGTTTGTGAATCTTTTAACACAAAATAATGCTTTTTGGAATAAAAAGAAAAAGGCATTGTATCCAGCCAACCTAACCCAAACAATAAATTTCATTGAAAATAATTTTGAAGAATATGCAGTTCCTCATGAATTTCACTACCTTATGAGTTGAGTAACTTTTATATGAAGTTTAATATCCTAATAAATAACAAAATGCTAGGCAAAGACATGCGTAGTGTTGTATTACAACAGGAGTATTATGAAAAGATTAACCTAATCTACAACAATAAAGTTATTATTAATACTAACGGTTCAAAAACTGTCAAAGGTACTGGTGCTTCCTTTTATATCCCAGACATAAATATTTGGTATAAATATAAATATGATAATATCCTATCAAGCCGATATGTATATTATGTATATTTATATATTAAAACGATGATTTTATACATGAAGCACAATTAAAACTGCACTGACATTAAACAACTGCTTACACTTTCAGCAGAGGCTGAACATGAGTTTAAATTTAAGTTTTCGAAAATATTACGTATACGAAGCTTTACAAATAGTGCAATGCAGATAGAAATGAGATAGTTCCTATCAAAGATTTATTACTGATTGAATCCATGACGAAATTAAACCATTTAAAAATATTAGGTACTACTTAAACATATTTATAATATCCACTGTACAAATTTGTGAATGTTTGTAAATAAGATACTCACAACTGGTTGACTTCCTTGACATTGTGATATGGGATTTATATAGTGGCTTAACGAAAATACTAAGTAAATAACAGTAACACTAATAAGTAATGTACACTACAATTCTTCAACGAGTCTTCTTTCCGCGACTACAGACTGGAAAACTTGTACTACGCAAAACCTATCGTTCGCGATTATTTTGAAACGTTCCATCAAGTTAGTAATGATTTTGAACTCTTCTTCTTATACCAGAAATAGATTACAAGTCACGGAAGTAAATGATTTGTGACCGAATTAGTCTTCTAGTAGAACGGAAGTAGATTACGATTGCCGGAAATAGACGTTTTGTGTCCGAAATGGGTTTTTAAGACTAACAAAAGTATACATTTTCTTAGTCGGAGCAACAAGGCAAAAACAACTGTGGTGTCTGAAATATAATTAACTAGAAAAATAAATGCTACATGCGCAAAACCTAATATAACAAGAACCAGTCGCAATTTTGCTTAACCTCTTACCCTCTTAAACAAGAAAATTGCAATAACATGTACTTGATATAAGCGTACTCCCGTTAAAAAAATAGTGATCCATCATATTAAATGAAAAGTGCTGTCAGTCTGTTGGCTACGTACTTGCCTGCAAAGTTGCGGGTTAATTGCTAGTTTTTTTATTAAGCCCAGTATATCGATTTATATTAAGGTTTATTTAATTAAACCTCCTTAGGTGTTTATAAAAATTACATTGACAAGAGGAAATGTAACTAGTATGTTTCTTCAAGAATATTATGAAATAATCATTAGAACTTATTTAGAATAATACAGTATTAGCCATAATAAACAGTACTGAAACAGAATCAGCTGTAGTTGCCTTCTCGATCAGCTGATTCAATTGTCTATAGTTGTCACGGCTTCGTGTTCATTACTTCTTTGTAATTTGAGGTTAGTTTTTGCTAACATGGTGCTAACAACGGTAGAGAAAGTTTTTATCGTAGAGTGTTATTTTCGCTCATACGGAATTGGACGTGCGGGTGGGAGTGTTGCAGCAAGTGTTACAGTCACCGAAAAGAAGCCTAAAGCGATCTTCTCTTAAACTGAATATTAGCAATACGTCAATGCGAAGAATGTTTAAAAATGGTGGGTTTTCCCTACAGGATACAAACTCGACAAGCTTTCAACTGTAGAAACAAACTAGCCAGAGCTCAGTATTGTGCTTCAATGTTAGCAATATTCTATGAAGAACCTGAGATTCTGAGTGATGTATGGTTTACAGATAAATGTCATGTGGACCTAAATGGTTTCATAAACAAGCAGACAACACGTTTTCTTGGATTTGAAAGTCCTGACATTGTTATAGAGAGGCCACATCATTGTAAGCGTGTAACCATTTAGTGCGCTGTGTCTGGGAGGGGTATAGTGGGACCAAACGTTTTGAAGGCAAGAATGGAAAAAACTCTTACTGCAAATCACTATCGATATAGGGCCATTCTTGATAGTTTTGTGAGAGACCTCAAGAGATTTTGTCGTGCACGAGACCTGCCGTTAAATTCACAGTGGTCCAGCAAGATGGCGCAACCAGTCACACTGCCGTTAACAACATTGCTTTCCTCCAACAAACCTTTAGCAACCATCTCATCTCCCTTAGAACAAGCTTCCTTACCCAACCCACTCCCCCGGTCTTACAACACCGGACGCTTACGTCTGGGGAATGTTGAAAGAAAACATTTTCCGCGAGGACCCACCGTCTACCATAGTTCAACTCAAAGAAAAAATAATGTGTATTAGGAGAATGGAACAACCCCTATTCATAAAAATGATGCAAAACCTACAATAACGGTATGAGTGTTGCCTCATATTGAACATATTGAAACCGGTCATATTGAACATGTTAATACCCGAGCTTAACCGACTTTTCTTCGTTTGACTTGTATTTATTGGTAAAATCTATATGTAATGTTACTGTGTTTACCATAATAAAATAATACTATTTGAGTACTGTTTATTTTGGCTAATACTGTACATCAGCTGTCAACTCTTAGTATTTGCAGTATAGTTTAAAACGACGTAAAATCGTCTGAAGTATAACTAATTCAGTTTAATTTTATTTCCAGTCGAAATTATAAGAACTTAAGTGATGAACCAGTTCAAACTTTACAGATCATTTTGGTAGTATACACTTTTCGAAAGACAATGTCTAGTATATAAATTAAACGGGCATAATTGCTTATGGGTTTAGAATTAGTTGGGCTGTGAACAGAGATGAGATACTTAGAAAAGGATAACGCAGCCCAGCCTTACAGTAATCGTGTACAACCTTTTAATCTTTAACAAATTGACATTCCCGGGCCGGTTGATTACAGAGTAAATTACGATCAAGAGAAAGGCGGTAATTAATCACTGCTGTAATCTCAAACAACGGTTTACCACTTTTGTAGTCGATCGTGTTTACACAATACTTTTTGATGGTACTTTTATGTAAAGGTCAAACACTTAACTTACGTAATTTATTATGATAGTTTATTTCATAATATGTAATACATTTGGTCATAATTAAATATTACGGTGTATAACAATGCTTTCTTATTAAGTGCTGTTAATGGGACAATAAAAATGTATATCACTTTGCTTAGGATTAAAACAAATATATTATAAAAGTATGCATCTCATTTTGCTTAGGATTGTAACAAAATATTTTATAAAATTATGCATCATATAAATATCGAGTATGTACCTACTCAAATGTTTATTTGCAAGTCTTTAACAATTCCCTAGTTCACGTAAAAAGTGTTTATGAGTATTTTTATTTCATGGTTTTTTTCATTGTGCGGATCCTAGATCTTATATTAGAGAAATTTAGCGTTCTCATATTCATGTTAATATTATAAATATTAAAATATTAATGCATAACGTAAAGTATAACATAATTCATTTTGGTCATAAAATGTTTATTCACTAGAATAAAATATATGTAAACGACTAAAACTTGAACCTTAATATGTTATGGTTCAATGGAAACTTAGTGAAATTAGATTTAACCTATAAAATATTTGAAAGCAATAAAGGCTAACTTCGCAGTCATTTTTCATTTAATAACTATAACATTTTTACTTGTTACATTTTTTGGTTTATCAGTTTTGTATTTTTTATAATATATTTTTGGATATATAGATTTTCTTAAAAATTATATCACAGTTTCAAAGTGGCCGTTATTACGAAAAATAGAAAATCATATTTTTCTGCACATAAGTGTTAAGTCCTGATAACATACATAACAATTAAGACCTAAATATAACTCTAGGTTAATATTCCTAAGTATCTCACTGCACATTCGTTTCAAATAAATGTAAACACTAATCAATACTTAATAAATTACGCTATAAAGAGTTTTTGTACCAATCGCATACTTCTTATTAAACAGACAAATTTAACAATTGGTACTTAAAATAAGAATTGCTAAAAGTACAACTGGCCATCTATTTGACATTATACACAGCGACGAAGAAAAACCTTTAGCCAGTCACGCGATTAATGTACACATACAAAATCGTTCAGAAAAGTGTTACACAGTCAAATGTATACATAAGATCCCTGAAAATTTAAATGAAACCTCTAATAGATTTAAATAAAAAATATTGAAACTGCACACTAATTGGTACTTTAAACAAGACATCCGTGGGGTCTTATTTTAAGACAAGTTAAATTTTTCTACTTATTCACACGCGTCAATGTCATGAACATCACCTTCTGATATATTGTATTTATTAATAAATTTGGTTTTCTTTATTAATTCCTCCTTTTATTTTTCCTTCCTATTTGTTGTAAATATTTACATAATTTATATTTATTTAAATAAGTGTACTTAGATAGACGACAATTTATACACTTTTTAACCATTATACTGCTTTTTCTTGATTTGCTGAAGAGAAAGAAGATTTTATTGTCAAATTAAAATCAATTCTAAATTAAATAAATAAACCTCAGATGGTTAAGCACCATATTTTGGTGAGATACAAACGGAAAAAAAAAAGAAGATCCGGGAAACAAAACACAGTAGTCTTATTTACGACAGTCAATAAGGCTTGGTTGACGCATGCAAGGGTTGAAAGAAACTAAAATAAAGTGTTTTAAGAACAATTTTCATCTAGTGTTAAAAATCTCAATGAAATATAAACAAAAAATACATAGTGAAACAACAATCAATAATAGTATTCTGATTAATGATCATTTCAGCAGAGCAATGAAGTTGTAAGTTTTATAAAGTCCAGAGGAAGAGTAAGTAATCTGGTACTAAGAAATCTTTTATTTACTCTACAGAAATATAACATCTCAACAAACATGTCACAGTTGAGAGGCATGAGCTGTTTGTTGCTCCCGGCTCGTGCTAGAGTACCTTTAAAGTGGCCGTGCTCGCTTATGCGTTGACGGATTTTGTTGAATAAATTAGCGTTGGAGTTGCTACTATATGCTGTTATATTTATCTTGAACATTTTTATAACTATACTGATTTTTTGTAATTTTACTGCAAAACTTTTCAACAGGCACCTCTTTGTTAATATTAAAGAAAATCAAAAAAATTATAGAAAATCATCATAAGATTTTTACTCCTTTTGTGAACACCCACCTGTATATTTATTTATAAATATAATACAATTTACTTTGATGATTTAGAAATATATGGAACTATATATTTTGGAGTTAAAATATCCATATAGCCTGTTTGGTTTATAACTGAATAAAGTGGGTTTTGCGTTGCAAAAAAATAGCCAGCGGTTGCATTAATATATTTAAATTAGAGTTAATATATTTAGTTTTAATACTTTATAAACTAAATACGTTTACCATACCATTAGAGGTATTTCTATCTAAAATTTGCAAGTAAATTTTCAAAAAATGTTTTCTAACACATGTAAATCAGATAACGTACAACATTTATTTTGGTTAAGAATTAAAAATATGGCTAGTATTTATGGAAGTTGCTGCTTAAAAAAGTTTCAATTGTCAATTTAGCCATGCTTTACGAAACGACACATTATTTTGCTATTGTGGTTATTTCCAATCAACTTCTGACTATCAACCTCTGACTATTAAATTAAATATCAACAATTTACGATGTTTGATATTCCTTTATTGACAGAAAATACAATAATCATATAATTTTATTTTTAAATTTAAAATGTAAATTTTATCCACAGACGTATATGTAAAAAGTTGTGTTGTACTTAAAAACTCATTTTAATCCTTACTCCAAGAGAAATGGTTTATGAATAACGCTACTAGCTTAAAAATAGAATTGCATTTATTGGTGTAGTTAACTAAAATGTTAGATATATTTTGAATTCGCTTTCAACTAATTTGAAAATAACTAATCTCAGATCTAAATCGTATAAATTATTGAACATCTGTAATCTGATGTAAAATATTAGATTATTGTTTGGTTTGAAAACAGTAAAATACGATTAAATGCAATTTTTTAAAATTTCTTTATATTTAAAAGATTGGAATGCTCATAGTGTAATAAGAAAGTCTTCCTTAATGTTAATAGTTTGTTCAAGCGAAAATATGTGTGATTATTATCTCCCTCGATTATACCTGCCAAATTGACTGACGAGTAAAGTAAAGTAAAGTAAAGTAACCAGGAGTAAGGATGTCTTATTTTACCAGACGAAGTTAGGGCTAAAAAGCCCTCTCTAGCACTGAACCTGGGGACCAACTGCTTAAAGGTGACTTCCGAACCATCACCATCGGCCGGGAAGCGGGCTGCTTGCAAGGACAGGATCGCTCAGCGGTCACCCATCCAAGCAGCAGCCACGCTTGACGTTGCTTGATCCGGTTAACTTGCTATAAACGTTGTACCTGTTACACTGCGTCATTGAAAGAGGCTGCAATAGAGCTATCCTCTCCCTCTTACAAGGTAACAAGACCGAGGTAGAGCTGGATATCCCTCTTCATGATCTCGACCGGAAGTCCCCCCCCACATAATCCATCCTGAATATCCTGTTACTCCGGAAACAGTGCAAAGGTTCAGGACTAAGTGCAATGAGGGATATCCTCATCTTCTGGTTCTAAGTGAGATTATCGTACATGTATCTTTCTTATAGAATATGTAGTAGTACAACACATTCTGCAGGGTTCCGAATCCACGTGAAATGGAACTCCTACATAGTTTGGTCTATTTATTAGGGAAAATAACGAATTTGGGTTTCGTAACCACCAAAGAGAGTGGTTTCGTTAACCAAATTTATCGAAAATCGTACAGAAATTTGTCTTATGGTGTGTAAATAGGCAGACAAACTTTGAAATTCTTTCACTATATGTCCAGTTTTACGTTTAACTACTTTCAGTAAATTATTCACAGATTTTTGTCTTTTGTTTACCCAGACATCCAGTTTTGGACTAAGATTTTGTTATTGAAGGGAAATCGTCATTGCTCCAAAATATGAAATGTTGATTTCATATTTATTTAATACATAAGCAATGGAATACTTAAAAAAGTACATAAATGTGTACTCCTCATATAAGTAAAATTACTTTGTCCAAATTTAGAGTTGGTAATGAGTACTCAAACATTTATGCCCCGAACCTACAATCCATCGCTGCATTCTAAAAAAATCTTGTCTTCGTTTAACATGTCGAGGGCGTTTTTGACATCATAAATCATTACGCAGATAACTAAATCAAGAATAAGAAATATCTGCTCTTTTTCTTTAGAAATATCTACAAGTGACGAAATTTAAACCACAATTTTGATCATGTAGAAAGGTTAAAAAAAAAAAAAAAAAAAAAAAAAAAAACACGGAGCTAACTACGTTAACACAAAGCTATAGATTAGATCAATCGTATGTTAAACACTGCACCAAGTTCAGCGAAACTGTTACACAAAGTACCATCTAAATCTTCTTTACTCGTCAGGTAAAAGCGATCCGCATATGTAAAAGAACAATCTAAACTGTTCATTGTTTTTAAATGTGTTGTAAGATTTTTACTAGAAGATTAGGGCATATTAAAGTTCTAGCAACACTATAAATCTGTTATGTTTACGGGACATTTTCTTAATATTTCCGGTTGGTATATATATTTATTATAAAATCCAATAATTTTCGAGCTAAAGTAGACAAAGGGAAAAGGAAAGTAGCAGAATTTGGATGATCAACCACCTAAACTTTCATCCAAAGCGTTGCTACTTTAGAAAACAAAGTCTTAAAGAAGTATAAATATTGGTTTAATTATTTATATAATAAACCAATATTCAACAGAGAACATATATATATATATATATATATATATATATATATATATATGAAGCTTTACAAATACATAAGCTTATCAGTTTTCACAAAATTGTAATGTTTAAGTGACTCATGTGGTTGAGTTTAATGTTAACATTTCAATTCATTATTTGTTTTAATAGTTTTTATTACCGTTAGTCACTGAAAATATTAATATTAATGTGATACTAATAAATTATATTTTTTATTTATTTTTGTTTTAATATGAAATATTATTTTTATTGCTCTTATGCAATAATATTACTGACTAATATTTTTATTTATTTATGTAGCAACCGTATTAATAGAACATTTTTATATACCTACGCAATAAAGTATGTGCATATGCTAGTCGATATTTGTTTAGTTTGCACTTTTATTGATTTATATAATACTTTTTACTTTTGCAAATAATATTGAATACTTTATTATCAAAATACGTACATGGCTTGATGATATTAACTATAAAAAGTTTGGCTCTATTGGTTGATGGATTTCGATGTATTTAATCGTTATTGTCCAAATAATATTTCTTATAGTTACATTCGCTTTCTTGTCTTATTATTATTTTATATTTTTTAATATATTTGATTTAGCCATGATGTTTTTGCTAATATGATACAGACCTTTTATTGCTTCATCTTCTCGCATTGAATTATTGTTTGTCAATGTAATGATTTTGATATATAGGTTGTCCCAGACCACCCGTTCACAATTTATATGAGAACTATTTTGTAAAGTAAAACTAGAGTAGACTTTTATTGAAAATACTGAAATATTGAGAACAATACAAAATGAGTTTTTCTTGAAATCTAAGTCATATAGGAGAATAGAAAAAACTAATAGATTTTTATGCTGATGTTTTGACAGATTAAATATTTTTGTAAAGAGATTTAAAAAACTACTGTTCAGTTACATATTGCGGATTTGGAATACATGATCAAATCATGGGAGAAGGTATACAGTACATACCTAATGACCAATAATATTTAAAACCAGTAATTTCAAATGTAGCTCCACCAAAATATTAACGCTGGAGATAGGATAAGAAACGAAAGTAAATATTAAATATTTCAGGTTTAGAGGAACGCAAAGCTAATGAATGTTTAACTCTTACTTTGAGTTGTATGTCACCGCGAGACTTGCGGTACAAAGTTTTAATTAAATATGAGTCTCAAGTGTGCGGGTGTCCTTTGACTGATTCTCGTTGCACTTCAACTTTCAGATATTTGTACAGTTCGTCATTTTTTATTTTATTCGTTTTCCAAAGCATTACTAAATATAACAATATGGATAGATAATATATTGTTACTAATAGTCCACTTTAGGTCACAAATTAATGGTTTATATTGTAATGTTCTAAAATTAATTATCGTTGGCCACAATTACTGGAATCTGTGGTCAACTTATATTCCTATGATTAAGTTGTTTTATGTATGTATACTTTTAAAGGAATAAATTTCATTATTTCACTTTCGGAATCATTTAAAGTTGAAATATAAATTCTGTATAAAATACCATAAACAGATCTCTATTTTCATAAGACTCTTTCTGACCCATCAAAACGTGAATGAAACACACACACACACACACACACACACACACACACACACACACACACACACACACACACACACACACACACACACACACACACACGCATCTATATGAATTCTTTTTCCACACAAAAATAAAAACCAAAATATTGGTAAAGTCTTTATACATTTTCGTATATCTCAGCGTACTCCTTCAAACGTTACTCTGTATACATATTTACAATAATTGAATTATTGAACTAACTAGAAAATATAAGCAAGGAAAAATTACTGTAGTTGAATTATAAAATGTTAACAAATACCTCACCGCTGATGTTTAATAAAAAATCCCAAGGAGTAAAATTACAAAGTATTTTGAAATTACGAAGGTTCAAACCTAAAGGAAATTTTGATTTTAATAGAAGTAGATGAGCAATTCCGAGATATCGTGCTGGCGGACAGACAGACAGACAGAATTATTACAGCCTCTCGAGTAATAGACTTCGCTAACTCTCAGATAATAAATAATACAAGTAATTGTAGATTTTTTTGGTAAATCCTTTTTAACATTTTCCTAAACAGATCCCTGGCCCTTCGCATCGTTAGCGATACGCCTGACAAGGAATAAACTGTTATGTCGCCCACAGTAGCGATCCGATTATATACGTTTCACCGGCATTTCATTTTCGTTACGCTTAAAGGAGCATTGTAAAATAAATAGACTTAATGGAGGCCTGGTCTTAAAGGCCACACTGCAGCATTTGGAAAATACCAAATTCATATGTTTACATTACCTGTTAATTCTCGTTATTATTAGTATTATTAAAAGTATAACGCAAAATTTATGGGTAGGTAAATTTTGACAATATCATTAGAAACATACAGACATCTATACATCTAGAGTCTCTTACACCTTGGTCTGTAATGCTTCTTAGAATAATAAACGTTGAATGTTGTTGTTTGCAGCAGTTGAAAGTCATACATGTTTTAAAGATATACACATCGTTAAAACATTTCCGTGAAGAAACTGTTTTATCGAAAAATATGTTCAGTTATGAAAAACATTTTGTAAATAAAAAAAATTGAAATAACTGAAAACGACATATTGTTATTTAAGTTAATTTAGTTGTATCATTTAATTCAATTAAACATATCTCAGATACGTGATGAGCGTGTTAGTACAAAGTAAAAGGATTAATACTGAGTTTCATGATGTTTAAGGCAATTGTGATATTTTTCGTATCAGAAATCTGATGAGAAACATACGAAGTGGAAATGTATGTTGTAGTTTTTGTACTGTAGAGAGATTTTGATAATACCAAGATATGCGTACAAAATTCACAATGTTGCACAGCATAACACTATTTGTGTTTTTAAAGGTTTAATTACAGGTTTTTTGTTTGACAAACACGAACTAAAATCCCTGTAGAATATATTTTGATAGTTTTGCATTAGCAAAATCTGGGTAATCTGAACTCGTAACGGTGCTGGACCAACAGAATATATTAATGAAATGAATCACTTCAGTAAAAGCAGCATGCTCGGCTTGCAAGTGTTCTCCTTTGTGTTAAAACATGCCGTTGTAGAGCTTTAATGGCTGTGTGTTCCCCTTACTGCCACTTAAACCTGTTCCAGAGGATCTAGAAAGACTCTATTAAAGGTGTATTTAGTCGCTATGGTTTTCTAAATTTAACAGAAAACTAAGTAAACTAACCAGATAAAAGCTGTAATAAACTTAAATAAAGGCCTGGTCCCAAGAACTGAGAGCACCATTTCCAGGCTAATCCTCGAGAGTGCATCAAAATTGTTCCCTTGATTACGATAAGATGAAGAGTTCAACTAGTTTCTATTCATCATTCACCTCTCATAACTGAACTTAAAAAGTTTGATATTTCCGTTTACTTTAAAATATCTTATAATATAATGTATTATGAGATGTAGACATTTGACAAAAGATATATACCTAATAGAAAATCAAGAGTAACCGTTTTCTAAATTATTTAATAAATCACACTCCTTTAGAGTTAAAAAATACATTGTAAATAATAAGCTGATAATAATTTAAATGCTTGATAAAATTGAAAATATTAAATAAGGGATCTGGTTTGTGGTATAATCTTAGTTTGCAAAAAAAGTGACTATAATATATATGCAATAAAACCCTTGTAATTTTCCGCTGTTTATATAAAAAATCATGAAAACGGTTTTTATATGAGTGACAATAAAATATCACCATTCAGCTATATGTTTTATTACTGAACAAAGTAAAATATAACAATCTGGTGAACAGCGTTTCGTGAAATTATATAACTTGCCCGGGTTTTTAGAGCAGCGCTTTTAAATGTCATTAAGAGCAACGGAGATGACGGGGCAGCCTTTAAATTACTTTTACTTTTTAATTCGGATTTGGACATTTATTTATATTTGTATTTTCAATGTTGCATTTATAATTGTCATTTTAATGATTAGGAAATATAATGAATATCAACTTCTCTGACCGCGATAGGTAACACATGATTTGCACGTTGTTTTATTTATTTATTGCACTTTTATTTGAAAGGAACATCCCATATGGAGAATTTTGGAAAAAATATCAAAGGCAACTGAATTTTAAATATAATTTCAAAATACAATTAAAACTGTTTCTTTATAATTAAATTAAAGATTTGGCAAATAATAATTTATTGGGACTTTTAGGTATAATTTAAAGATGTAAATTTAAATTTTAATTATTTCACTAGTGTGTTCTAATTTTTAGACACTGGAAAGTTATATAAATAAATATGTAATTTTAATAGTGAAACGCTTGGATATATACAGTATATGCTTTCTAGTTTCCGGAATATATACTTGTAATTTTCTTTAAATTAAATTTTAGAATATGTATGAATGGTATTTAGGAATAAAACTATATATAAGCATATTTTTTGGTCATTATATAGAAGCAATATGCATAATAAATTTCGTATTTTGTATAAAGCTGGATTCTAAGTTTAGTATTGGAGTATCAATATTCCAAACACCTCACAAAGTTTAGACTTTATAATATTATATGATAGAATATCGAAATATAAAATTATTACAACGTTTGCTATACACAGTAGTATTGCTACGTTAATTAATATTTATTGGCCACCTATTATTATATGTTACATCATAACAGCCAATTGTTATAAACCAGTGATAGATAAAAGACTCCCAAAGGAGTACTTGATGTACATCATGAATAGACACGTTGACGCTGAATGGTTGCCTTGTACCGGTGGTTTATGTGGTCATATCCCACATTCTGATTGCAATATATCTATTGAATCGATAGGTGGTTGCCTTGAACTGGTGGTTTATGTGATAATATCCCATATTCTTACTGAAATACATGTATTGAATCGATAGATGGTTGTCTTTTACTGCTGGTTTATGTGATAATATCCCATATTCTTACTGAAATACATGCATTGAATCGCAGGATGGTTGCCTTGTACTGGTGGTTTATGTGAAATTATCCCATATTCTGACTGTAATACATGTATTGAATCGATGGATGGTTGTCTTTTACTGCTGGTTTATGTGATAATATCCCAATATTCTGACTGAAATACATGCATTGAATCGCAGGATGGTTGTGTTGTACTTGTGGTTTATGTGATAATTATCCCATATTCTTACTGAAATACATGCATTAGATCGCAGGATGGTTGTGTTGTACTTGTGGTTTATGTGAAATTATCCCATATTCTGACTGAAATACATGTATTGAATCGCATGGGATGGTTGTCTTTTACTGTGGTTTATGTGATAATATCCCATATTCTTACTGAAATACATGCATTAGATCGCAGGATGGTTGTGTTGTACTTGTGGTTTATGTGAAATTATCCCATATTCTGACTGTAATACATGTATTGAATCGATGGATGGTTGGTTGTCTTTTACTGGTGTTTTATGATATCCAATATTCTTACTGAAATACATGCATTAGATCGCAGGATGGGTTGTGTTGTACTTGTGGTTTATGTGAAATTATCCCATATTCTGACTGTAATACATGCATTGAATCGCAGGATGGTTGTGTTGTACTGGTGGTTTATGTGATAATATCCCATATTCTGACTGTAATACATGTATTGAATCGATGGATGGTTGTCTTTTACTGCTGGTTTATGTGATAATATCCCATATTCTTACTGTAATACATGTATTGAATCGCAGGATGGTTGTGTTGTACTTGTGGTTTATGTGATAATATCCCATATTCTGACTGTAATACATGTATTGAATCGATGGATGGTTGTCTTGTACTTGTGGTTTATGTGATAATATCCCATATTCTTACTGTAATACATGCATTAGATCGATGGATGGTTGTGTTGTACTTGTGGTTTCTGTGAAATTATCCCATATTCTGACTGTAATACATGTATTGAATCGATGGATGGTTGTCTTTTACTTGTGGTTTATGTGATAATATCCCATATTCTTACTGAAATACATGCATTGAATCGATGGATGGTTGTGTTGTACTTGTGGTTTCTGTGAAATTATCCCATATTCTGACTGTAATACATGTATTGAATCGATGGATGGTTGTCTTGTACTTGTGGTTTAAGTGATAATATCCCATTTTTTGCCACCCATTATTATATGTTACATCATTAACAGCCAATTGTTATAAACCAGTGATAGATAGAAGAATCCCAAAGGAGCACTTGACGTACATCACGAATAAAAACGCTGACGCTGAATGGTTGTGCCTTGTACTGGTGGTTAAGTGATAATATCCCATATTCTTACTGAAATACATGCATTAGATCGCAGGATGGTTGTGTTGTACTTGTGGTTTCTGTGAAATTATCCCATATTCTGACTGTAATACATGTATTGAATCGATGGATGGTTGTCTTTTACTGCTGGTTTATGTGATAATATCCCATATTCTTACTGAAATACATGCATTAGATCGCAGGATGGTTGTGTTGTACTTGTGGTTTATGTGAAATTATCCCATATTCTGACTGTAATACATGTATTGAATCGATGGATGGTTGTCTTTTACTGCTGGTTTATGTGATAATATCCCATATTCTTACTGAAATACATGCATTAGATCGCAGGATGGTTGTGTTGTACTTGTGGTTTATGTGAAATTATCCCATATTCTGACTGTAATACATGTATTGAATCGATGGATGGTTGTCTTTTACTGGTGGTTTATGTGATAATATCCCATATTCTTACTGAAATACATGCATTAGATCGCAGGATGGTTGTGTTGTACTTGTGGTTTCTGTGAAATTATCCCATATTCTGACTGTAATACATGTATTGAATCGATGGATGGTTGTCTTTTACTTGTGGTTTATGTGAAAATATCCCATATTCTTACTGAAATACATGCATTAGATCGCAGGATGGTTGTGTTGTACTTGTGGTTTCTGTGAAATTATCCCATATTCTGACTGTAATACATGTATTGAATCGATGGATGGTTGTCTTTTACTGCGTGGTGTATGTGATAATATCCCAATATTCTTACTGAAATACATGCATTAGATCGCAGGATGGTTGTGTTGTACTTGTGGTTTATGTGAAATTATCCCATATTCTGACTGTAATACATGTATTGAATCGATGGATGGTTGTCTTTTACTTGTGGTTTATGTGATAATATCCCATATTCTTACTGAAATACATGCATTAGATCGCAGGATGGTTGTGTTGTACTTGTGGTTTATGTGAAAATATCCCATATTCTGACTGTAATACATGTATTGAATCGATGGATGGTTGCCTTTTACTTGTGGTTTATGTGAAAATATCCCATATTCTTACTGTAATACATGCATTAGATCGCAGGATGGTTGTGTTGTACTTGTGGTTTATGTGAAATTATCCCATATTCTGACTGTAATACATGCATTAGATCGATGGATGGTTGTGTTGTACTTGTGGTTTATGTGAAATTATCCCATATTCTGACTGTAATACATGTATTGAATCGCAGGATGGTTGTGTTGTACTTGTGGTTTCTGTGAAATTATCCCATATTCTGACTGTAATACATGTATTGAATCGATGGATGGTTGTCTTTGTACTTGTGGTTTATGTGAAATTATCCCATATTCTTACTGAAATACATGCATTAGATCGCAGGATGGTTGTGTTGTACTTGTGGTTTCTGTGAAATTATCCCATATTCTGACTGTAATACATGTATTGAATCGATGGATGGTTGTGTTGTACTTGTGGTTTATGTGAAATTATCCCATATTCTTACTGTAATACATGTATTAGATCGCAGGATGGTTGTGTTGTACTTGTGGTTTCTGTGAAATTATCCCATATTCTGACTGTAATACATGTATTGAATCGATGGATGGTTGTCTTTTACTGGTGGTATATGTGATAATATCCCATATTATGACTGCAATACATGTATTAAATAACGATATTAGCATATAGTGGTTGACAAACCATTGCTGAATCTTTCCACGCTCCCCATTTTAAATGAATTATACAAACTAATCAAGTTCAATCATTAACATATACATCTTTAAAAAATCTATACAAAATACTAAAGTACAAACAACAGGTGAAATACAAACTTTTGTTAGACAGTTACAAAAATTTAATTAAAGTAAATGGATTCTAAGAGGGAATATTGTATTCCTATTGAACAAAAGACAATACATATAATATAATTAATACATTTGAGCTCAATAAATTCGTTGAAAGTTCGATCACATGTTATATTAAATGGATTATTCGTATTTGTATAGCTATAATTATAAATGCATTCCTTGTTTGTATTAAAATTAATGTATTTTTATCTAACATGGGTAGGTTTTATTTGTTTGGAATGATATAAAAATATGAAAGCTGCTGTTCGATGAGGGTGACAAATTCTATTTGACGTATTACATGCATCTTGACGTTTATTAATTAATAATATATGAATCCATAGAATGTTTTAACAAAGTCTAAGGCAAACAGGTAAAAGTTTCTTGGTAATACTAAGTCAATTTTCCTACCTAAATTGAATAGGCATAATAGGAACTAAGCATCTATTTACGTACAGACTCGCTAAGATATTTACTGCTCTCTAACGATAAACGACGTGCTGAAGATTGCCGACATAAACAAGGCTCCAACATCACATTTAGCTCGCAATACATCAGATTGATATACAACCAGTGATCTGCATAGAAGCATCCATTCAATTCATGTCATTACTTTACAGGATTAGTACAGCAGGACTAAAGTATACAATTACCATCCATTAAGAAAACCATATATTTAGTTTCTTTTAAAATGGTCCTTATGTTAAGCAAAACATATTTTTAACGTTAAACAAGAACAATAGAGTATTGTTTTCATTATAATTTCTCACATTAATATTACGTCTTGTAATAACAGAGAACAGAAATGCTGTTGTTTCAACACAAAGGCTAGATAAGAGCACAAGCAAACAGATGTTGCTTTTACAGTGAGTAATTCATTTATCTAACCCATTCTCTTTGATATGGGCACTGTTATGTTTTGGATTACTCTTCTTTCCTGGAAATGAGCAGTTGGAGTTTGTTTTCAAGTCTTAATATCCATAAAATGTGTTAAGATAATAGTAGAAAAAACGATATCTTGAACTACTTGATATCTTTTATTGGAAAATGAGACATACTGAATTAATATCTTCAATTACTAAAATAAATTGATTGGTAAAAAATGAAAATAAACTATATAATCACATTCCTAATAGATGAGGATCTGGAAACTGGAAATAACCCATACGAAATGAATGGAGATAACAAAATAATGACGTTAGTACAGTGAGATGATTAAAGTATAATAAAATTGTAAGGTGCGATCAAAATTAATTCATCAAGACTATATGTAGATTGATCTGCGGAATGAGAGGACTCAGAGAGTAAGAATACTCGGGACCTGTTATATAAATATAGGCTACTATTGAATGGCAATACGGATAGTACCTTAACTAAACTTTTCGATGTCCTAGAAAGATTAAATTGGAAAAAAACGTCTTATAATTTCAAAAGGAAAATAATTTTTTGTTATTAACCATCTAGATAAAACTGTATTTTTGTTTTCTAAACTTTCAAATGTCCTAGAGAAATGAAATGTGACACACACGTGCCGCATTAGTTACATAGAAAATAAAAAGAATTTAAATATAAAACATTCACAAGGGTTGAAATGCAATTGCATTTCCTAGAAGAACTATACTTTTTGTTTCTTCAATTTCCCAATTTCATGGACAGATTCAATTCAGTACAAGCTTTTCTCGTCACCTACAAGAAAAAAAACAGAATAATTTTCATGAAGATTTAATTACTAATAGGGATTTAAATGGCGTTTAAACCCTTGAAATATTTTTGTTTTTAAACATCCAGCTGTCCTATATTGGTGAGATTTGACACATGATTAATATCCCCCCGACAGACTTCCGGAACTCCTAATACCTTAAACCGGATATAGATTATAATTCCTGGAAGAAATCGCTTTGTAACCGAAGTAGATTTTTTAGACAAATTTTATATATATATATATATATATATATATATATATATATATATATATATATATATATATATATATATATTTTAATCCGAGCACAAATTTAAACGCGGCTACAGTACCGGAAGTAGATCCACTGACAAGAAGTTTCTTTCCCTAAGTAGACTTTTCAGACCTCCTTAACCGGAAATATGCTAATATAGCGCCGAAAATACCGAAAGAAGATAACTTTTAATGGATTCATGTAATTATTTTAACCAAGACGATTTGAACCTGTTTACATTACTATGGTTGAAACCTCAAAGATAAAGCTACTCCACCTCAAAAACACCTTCGACTGGTAGTAGTCGGAAGTAGAGTTTTATAAGAATGGTAGTGGATGGCATTAAATATTTAGACAATAGTAATATATAGTTGTGTAATATAAAAAGTTTATTGTTTATTTTATTTTCTACGGATGCTAAAATAATTTTTAACTTTTAAATTCAATACTGACGAAACTGTAAGCGATCTGAACGTGCTCCATTCAAATAACTATTGCAGTCATATTTTTATAAACACAGATACAATTCATTGAAATACTTGTAGATGAAATAAATCAGTGATGTGTGGAACCATCACAGGTTCAGCTAGAGATATGAGGGTTGTCCCCACTGAGGGTTGTTCAATGTATGAGCGGTCAGGGAGTGCCTCTTATTTGTCAAGTGTCCCAGGAGACCTACGCTGCGACTCTCAGTGTTTCATCTTAGCTGTCATTACAGTAACTGTAACTCCTCAACTTTAAGTTATAAAAACAGTCGCTCTTTTAAAATAAATATCCCTTTTTATGTGGTATATTATTACGAAAACGGATGAATTATGAAAAAAAATAATGCTGTATATTTTTATTTCACCAGGGAAATGATTATTATAGTTAATATTTAAGTTAATACTTATTCGTTTTATACTGATTATACGATGAGTTAGTTTTAATATTTAAACAAGCAATTTGTACATTTTAGTTAAGTAGTTCAAGAAGGAGTCTAAGTAGAGGTATCTTCTCAAAGATCTTGTATGCTTAAATATAAGAGATATGTGAAAGGAAAATCCTTTTATTATACAACTCCCCGATGTCACAGTACCTTCAACGCAAGTAAATTGCAAAGGCCGTTATTATACACTTTTTCGCGGAAGAATCCTTTCCAGATCTCTCTCTCTCTCTCTCTCTGTGTATTTTCTTGATCAGAGTGACAATTTTGACAATACTACAGTACCGGAAATACCTTACACCAGAAGTAGATTACAGTGGCTTAAAAGAGACACCTTTCATCCAAAGAATACTTTTCAAAAAATAATTTAAACCAGAGTTAGATTAGAATGGCTGGAAGAAGATGCGTTTTAAGTTAGTTAACTTTAGGCTAAAGTATGTGTGTATTGTCTTGATCCGTGCACCGGGAATAGCAGGCCGGAAGAGAATCGCAGGGGCCGATAATAGAAAATGTTTGACTAAGGTAGACTTCTCAGACGGAATATATATACATTATACATTTTTTGATCGTAGCAACAAGAAAAACAATCTGCTATGGTGTTTGTATTACAAATCATTGATGCGAATATTAATTAGAACCATAAATGTTTCATCAAGCGCTAGAACTAAAATAAGAGCCAGTGGCACAAGTGTTTCATTTTTTAATTTCTTAATAATTTCCTAAATATTGGCAAGACCAAACCAAACCAATTACTAGCAGTCATTACAAAATGCCACAGTAGCTCTAGACTTTTATAAAATAATATGACTTTTGAGCAAGAAAGTTAGAAACGTTTATTAGTAATCAAAGCACCGTTCAATATCCCAATAAAATATTTTACAAAGCTCGAAAGGCGGAGTTAAATCTCTCCACTATTAAACAGAAAGAAGACTTTCATAATTCGCATTAGCCTTTCAAATCACAAATGTTTAATACGAAACACAATTTCATCTCAAAAATATAAAAGACCTTATTGTAATAATATAGATAAATATTTGCATATAATATACACTATTTTGTACTTTGTAGTCCTCAATTCCTAATTTAGTTTTTATCAACAGTAACACTTGTTGAAAAGTAAAACTTTCAACATCGATTTATTAAATTTCGTTATTTAACTAATCCTAATTACATTTTTAATGATTTTTTACGAATGCATTCTTTATTTCCATAAATTTGTACAGAAATATCAGAATTAGTATTAATAAAAGTATTATTTTTATATAATATAAGAAGGGCACTATTCCATAATTAATTGTTAATTTTGAAACTACATTAGTTTTTTGTTGATGATATTGTATTACATAATCTTACGTTTAATTCGAAAATTCCATCCAAAGGTAATTTTTAAGCGTTACATATAAATTGTAGAGCTAAAAAATAAATAAAAAGATTAGTCAGAACAAGCTATACATGTAAAAAAACCAAGAATCTAAGAATTGTAAGAAAGGATATAATTTTTTTAGAAACAAGTATTTAAAACGTAGAAACGTAGTGTTACTGATTTTTATTTCACTGAACTATGGCAAATATCCGGAAAATCCTGTTTTCTTCACAATCCTTCACAAAACAAGAAGTGTTTAAAATTTGAGTACCAGGATATAAATATAAAAAATTAAAGCTGGTGATTCCCACATGTATATAAAATGTTGAAGGATATAAACGGAGAAAATCTATTCTTTTTACAGAGTATTGAATAACCTGAATCTTTGCCACCTTAATAGATATCGCAATATTTATAAATGTGGGTTTGCGGAAAATTTTATTGGTAGGCTAGATGTTTAAGAATAATTGGTAAATAGGAATTTGTTTTTAGCTTCGTATTTTTCATTAATTCCTTTTCACTTTCATTTCTCCATGTATGTACACGGGAAGTACAAAAAGTACCAACAGACCAACACTGATCGTTATAAATGGGGAGGGGAAATTCAATAAAAATGTACTTTATTTTTCTTTAGTTTTTTTACTTGAACAAGAAGCTGAGGGAACATTTTATTACACTTTGGTCCTTATGTGAGACCGTTGTGCTGGTTCCGGAGCGGTTCCGGAGTGACAGGCTATTTTAGCATGAGTGAAGATGGTGGTTTGGGTCCATTGTGGGTAGGTATAGCAGTTACTATCTCAGAATTTCACCTTCCAATAAGCAGATAGAGCAGGCTAGCTCTAAACCGTTGAAACTTTCTCCTTTACTATGTGGCTTTCAACATCCTTTAACAATAAGGAAGTTTCACTCACTCCGCAATTGTCATCCGCACTACCAATCAACATTTTACTTCAACATCTCAACATCTGTGGTTATTGATGTGCTGCTCTACTGAACTTCCACTGGGTTTTTTTTTTTTTTTTATTTTTACCAGATGTACATATAGTACATGACAGCCAGGTGCAGGTTCTACTGACTGATGTAAACCAGTCAGAGGTAAAACGTCCTGGTAGCCTATGAGCTTTACGTTAAAAAATAATGTAGATTCATTTTAACCTAACTGGGCTCCAAGCATTTCTCGAGTACGTTATAAGGAGAATTATCATCATTCGCATTAGCCTTTAAAATCATAAATGTTTAATACGAACAATTTCATCTCAAAAATAGAAAGACCTTATTATAATAAAAGAGATTTAATATTTGTAAATAACATTCACTACCTTGTACTTTTTAGTTGACCATCCATTCCTAATTTAGTTTTTATCAACAGTAACACACTTGTTGATAAGTAAAACTTCAAAATCGATTTATTAAATTTCGTTATTTAACTAATCCCAATTTACATTTTTAATGATTTTTTACGAATGCATCCTTTTATTTTCCTAAATTTGTGACAGAAATATCAGCTTTAGTATTAAAATAAAAGTATTATTTTTACATATTTTATATTATATAAGAAGAGCATTCACTATTCCATACTTAATTGTTTATTTTTTAAACTACGTTAGTTTTTGTTCATGATATTGTATTACACAATCTTACGTTTAATTCGAAAATTCCATTCAAAGGTAATTTTTAAAGCGTTTACATATAATTGGGGTTTAGAGCTAAAAAAAATTAATAAAAAGATTAGTAAGAACAATAGTTTTCATTTGATTGAAAAAATATTGAGCTTTGTGACACACCTTCAGATAGTTAACAGCTAAACCAAAGTTTACTAACACATATTTGAAGATAGACGAAGATGTTTATTTTTTGTGTTTTGTTTCACAAAAAATTATCTACTTTCAAGAACGTCGTTTTGACATATATTATGAAGTTCCATGGGGCTTCTTATGCCTAAGGCTTCCATCATATAAAGTGCCATACTAGATTTAATGACGGTTTGCACAGTAAAAGTTGTAAGTTATTGCAAAAGATTTGACTGACACCAACGGGAAAGTTTGCCAAAACTATGAAACATGTTAGATGACAGGCATATAAAGTTTAACCTAAAGGGAAATGAATGGTTATTAAAAACAATTAGACATCCCGCAAAGGATGTTGAAGGAAACTTTGAAGACAAGTGTAAAATATGAAATTTTATTCCTTTAAAATCATAACATACAGTATAAAATATACAGTACAATGAGAAAAAAATTAACAAACAGGAATATCAGTTGAACCCTAACCTAAAAAACAACTAAAAACAAAATTCACTTAAAAAACAAAAGTCCAGTCAACTTAGAAAAAAACTCGCTATCTGTGACACTTGCAAGAAAAAATTATTTCATAGAGAAAAAATATCGAAACTCTGTATATACTTTATCGCTACCGTCATTAATTACGATAGTTATCAGTCAAATTAAATAGTATATTATAATAATAAGTATTTTTTTATAGTAAATTACTCTAACCCATCTTATAAATGTACAAAGAATGTAAAACTGGCACTTTTAGTCTTAATAATATTCTGAATATAAATTTGTATAAAAAATAAAAACATGAACAATTACAGAAAATTAGAAATAACCGAAATCATAGCACAAAACTACATGGTAAACAGTTAATTTAAATTGCAATAGTCATGGTTAATATAATTCTGCTGACATTTGAAAATTAATAATATCTTTAAAATTTAAGTTTTAATAGATCCATATCATCAATACAAGAAATCCAAACTATTAATTAAAAAAAAAAATATTTTCAATTTTTTATGTCGAAAGGCAAACAGTTGAACAATTTTGGCAAATGAACAAATGAAGACAACTAAAGCTTTTTTATTTAATTATGAACCTGGAGATATAATGAGAATACCTCTTCACCTATATTCCACTCTATCGTTGTTGTCTATGTGTCTTAAGATGTGGAAACGTGTTTGGAAACTTTGTGCTTCTCCACCGCCAACTTTATTGGATCCCTTCAGGACGAAACATGACTCCATATTTCAGGTTGTCAACACTGTAACATGATTTACTTTCCACTTTTTTTTACTGTAAGTTTTTTCTTCTAAAGGTACAAAAGTACCTAACTTATACCAATACATTTATTAAACTTATTTAAAAGGAGTTCAAAAGTTTCACACTTTTCTACATTTTGAAGATAAAAAGCCTTATTTGTATAAAACCGCAGTCTTTAGGAAACAAAACATAGGGTAAATGAGATTTTGTTTAATGCACATGAATTATTTCAGACATTGAAAATACTGTTTATGGGATAATATAGTAATATTTTAAGCCCCACAACAGTAGGAGATGTGTGAATATCATGCAATATAGTATGCTGTTATATTTTATAGTTCTCTCATAGTTTTCAACTTATATCAGCAACCTCTAGGGGAATTCCAGCGCTGAAACTACAAGTATAAAACTTGGAACGTTAGTTTTAGTATTTTACCGCAATTTGTACACCTCACTCAAGCAAACGCATTTGTATCAGTGGCATTTTTAATAATTTAGAGATTGTCCCCAATGAATATCTATCTTAACTACAATTTGGTATTAATATAGTATTTTTTATTTGTTATGTACTGCAAAATACGTAGACTAATTATTATATTCTCAAAAACTAAAAGAAACGTTTTAATTTTACTACTACATCTTTAATTTGATTGGTTCAGTACAAATTTATTAGTATTTAATAAACAAAAATGAATCCATAATGCCTATATGTGAATACGTATGAATGTTTTAACCAAATTCGTATTTGAGTGAAAAATATTTACTTATGGGCCAAATATAAGATTTTTATTCTGAGTTATGCCAACCAAAATTTATTGATAGTGTCTTTCTGGTGACAAAGTGAATTTCCTAGGGAAATTGGATAATTTAATTTGTTTCATTCTGATATGCGGAATTAATCACACATATCTCTAATCTAGTGTCGAGAGCTTGATACAAACGTCATTGTATAGTTTAATATTAAAATGCTATTACAATGAATGCTCAATTAAAACCTTAAATTGTACATAATTGTAATCTTAAATATAGACATTTCAAAATGAACGACTACTGTATGAATTCTATGATAAACTGACAACAATAATGTAACTACTCGATTTGGCAGAAACAGTATTACTGTCAACACAACGGAGCTTTCCACTATAAACAAATCATAAACCAATTAGTCCAAAACTGATTGTGGCATACCCATATAAATATATGGATGAGCCGTTTCACAAATTCACCGTGTGTACATTCATCATCACTGCAGTTAATAATGTATCAAAACTAGATTTAGATGCTCCGTTTTAAGTCACTGAGTATACTTTCGACAGAAAAATGTTCCAAATTGTGTTTTGAATACTTTTACACTTAACGCACGTGTGTTGTAAAATTGCCTAAGGCACTCAATAATCACAAATACTGAGTATACGATGGTTGAAGAAAAGAGAAATTATTAATGTCAAATTTTATTGGATAAATTGTACATGTGTATGTGTACTGTGTGGTAGATAAATAGGCATGAGTATAAACCCAAAATCGTTCCAGACAGTTTCATACATTTTAAAACTTCCCTGTTTACTTTTCTTAAAATAGACAAGATTATAAAAATGTGGACTGATCGTGTCCCAAGCAGATTTTAACCCTTTAACTTCAAAGCAACATTAGCTTTACTTGAAATAGTTATGAAAATTAAGATTACTGTAGAAATGATAACCTGAAACAATATTCTCTCAGATACAGTTTTTATGGATAAGCGGAATCCCTGAAAATCACTGGCGAAAACTCAATGGAACTTCTAGGGAGCGTTGAAGGAAGGATTAAAACGTCGAGGGGATAAAAGACTGGTAGTTAAAGCTTTCATTTAACAGTGAAAGGACATGAACAAGTTGACTGCGGCAGCTCAATCTGTATAGAGCAGCAGTGAAGTGTTGATGTTGTAAGTTACGTAGTTATGTATTTCATCTTTCAAATACATAAACATACAAAGCACGTGTAAAAAGTATTTCGGTACGAATTTATGTTTAGAATGGTCAATTCGGTTCTATTTATTTACATTAAGATTTTTACTACGAAATTAAAGTAAATATGATAGACCTATAAAATATCAGCCATGTTTAAGTACTCGTACACAAATGACTAATTGCTGAAGAAGTAAAGAATAAGCTATTAGCTAGAAAAGTACAGTAACTTTGTATTAAGTAGATATTTATAACTTATTAGTAATACAATGTTTCTATCTGCAAACGGTCACATACGCTTTGGTGTGGTGAAATGATGCTGAAACACATTTCTTTGCAGGAAGAAGTGACAAAACGACTTTTATATATGATTTCTGAGGATAGAGATAAACAATATCACGAATTAAATATTCGATATGAATAATTAACCTATCAATAGGAATAGGCAACTTATTGAGACGTTTTATTTATTATTAATTTAGTTTAGATTGACCCTTTTACAAATGATAATAAAAAAAAACAGTGATTGCTAATGACTATGCGAGGTTTAAAAGCATAATAGGACTTTCAAAAATGTGTCTTCCCAAAATTTATAACATAAACGTTTCGAGGTTTGATATCTATCCTCTTCGTCAGGTGCGATAATAATTATTACATGAAAAAAATACATAAAAATAAATATAAAAAGAAAAGAAAGAAAACGAGTTAAACGTACTCGAGAAATGCTTGGAGCCCCCCCCCAGTTAGGTTTTTATGTTTTTTTTTAAAATGAATCTACATTATTTTTTAACGTAAAGCTCATAGGCTACCAGGACGTTTTTATACCTCTGACTGGTTTACATCAGTCAGTAGAACCTGCACTGGCTGTCATGTACTATATGTACATCTTTGTGTAAACCCCAAAATGGAAGTTCAGTAGCAGCACATCAATAACCACAGATTTGAGATGTTGAAGTAAAATGTTGATTGGTAGTGCGGATGACAATTGCGGAGTGAGTGAAACTTCCTTATTGTTAAAGGAATGTTGAAAGCACACATAGTAAAGGAGAAAGTTTCAACGGTTTAGAGCTAGCCTGCTCTATCTGCTTATTGGAAGGTGAAATTCTGAGATAGTAACTGCTATACCTACCCACAATGGACCCAAACCACCATCTTTCACTCATGCTAAAATAGCCCTGTCACTCCGGAACCAGCACAACGGCTCACATAAGACCAAGTGTAATAAAATGTTCCCTCAGCTTTCTTGTTCAAGTAAAAAAACTAAAGAAAATAAAGTACATTTTATTGCATTTTTCCCCATTTATAACGATCAGTGTTGGTGTCTGTTGGTACTTTTTGTACTTCCCGTGTACATACATGGAGAAATGAAGTGAAAAGGAATTAATGAAATACGAAGCTAAAAACAAATTCCTATTTACCAATTATTCTTAAACATCTAGCCTACCAATAAATTTCCGCAAACCCACATTTATAAATATTGCGATATCTATTAAGGTGGCAAAGATTCAGGTTATTCAATACTCTGTAAAAGAATAGATTTTCTCCGTTTATATCCTTCAACATTTTATATACATGTGGGAATCACCAGCTTTAATTTTTTTATATTTATATCCTGGTACTCAAATTTTAAAACACTTCTTTGTTTTGTGAAGGATTGTGAAGAAAACAGGATTTTCCGGATATTTGCCATAGTTCTAGTGAAATAAAAATCAGTAACACTACGTTTTTTCTACGTTTTAAATACTTGTTTTCTAAAAAAATATATCCTTTCTTACAATTCTTAGATTCTTGGTTTTTTTTTACATGTATAGCTTTCATGATTAATATTTTATTTGACATTCTTATATAGATTTTTCGGATTTTCCCAGCTTATACTTTTTCAGACGAATTCCGTAGAATGTATTAATATATCTACATTTTAGTGCACTGTAGATAATCAGAAACTACATGTGTACATATGTACTTTTTATATACGGAGGTCTAGGTGTTAAACTCTGTAAATTTGAATGAGAAATATTGTTTTAGGAGTAGAAATAATGAATATCTGTAGATGTAATTAAATGTGTTTTTAATAAGAAATTATGAGATACCCAACTTTTATATTACACGAAAACACCTTCAATATCAGTTGTTTTTTCTGATATTTAATCTCGTAACATTTTCTGCAAGGATTAGTAATGATTAGTTGAGTTGTGTGCGTGCAGCTTGTCGAGAGCCTCACCTCATAAAGTTGTCTAAGCTCCTGTCATAATTTAATAACTTGTGAAGAGCTCTTGACTTAGAATCGCCTGGAACCCATTGCGGAGATGCGATGCCAGAGATTCAAGCGTAAAGAACAAAAATTATGAATGTTTTCAAGGAACGCAGATACAACTGCACTGACGTTTATTTACAAGAGTTCAAACTAATTCTGTATTTATACTTACTATGAAGAAAATTGGCCTGTGAAACATGCTCAATAGGATTATTGTTACTGTTTTATTACTATTGTATTGACACATATTTTAATTCATAATAACAATGAAAATATAACAAAATGGTTCACATACACTTTCTGCAATATTTATTTCTACCCTCACCATATTTATATTTGTGAAACATCATTTAAGTTAATAAAAAGTTGGGATAAAATAACACTGTTGCTAACTACTAATATTATATATATATATATATTATAATATATTCATATCAAATATATATATATATAATTTAACATCCCCCTAATAAAAATAATAATATTCTTCAATTTTTTTTCCTGTTATACCGGAAGGTCCCAATCATGAACTTCTTTAGGCCATAGCTTTAGAAGCCTTAAGGTTTGATAGACCAAAATTTCCTACCTTGAGAGAGATTAAGGATCCTAAATTTTCGGTGGAGCGAGATACAGATTTTTATAACACATTCCCTTGAGAAATTCATTGGGTGAAATTAAATTAATTAAATTCATTGGGTGAAGTCCAGGTGAATTAACTCTCATAAAGTAAAGAGTGTTTAAGTGAAACAATACATGTCTGGTTGTTTTCTGTTTGTACAAGCTGTGGGTTTGTGTTTAACGTAGATGTATACTAGGTTAACTATAACCTCTGAAAAGTTTTTCAAGAGTATATGTTGTGTACTCTCAATATGTGTTGCTACCAGATGTATGTATACAACAGAAGATGTATGTATTAGCTGGTCGTAAGTATGTTGACTACAGTCATTACTATAAGTATATAAGAACAATTTTGGATCTGTTAATAGAAGAGAAGAGTTCTGCTACTTCAAACTATGAACCAATTTCCATGACTTTTATACTCTTGTCTCTCTAAACCACTTGTTTCTTAACACGGAAGTTTGTACAAAATATAACAGAAGAGGTTTATTTGTTATGACTATACCTAATATAAAATATTGTGATACATTGAATCATGTAATTTGTTTTTTATATTAAATATATTAAATACTTTTTTTACCTTTTGTTTGTTTGTTGTTCAAGTTACTTTTACCATTTTGCATTCTGGTATTTACAGAAGAGAATAGAATGTGTATATGTATTTTGAAGCCCTTCTTATTTGACACACTAAAAGAGTGAATCACATGAGTGAATGTAATTAATAATAAGACAACCTACCTTCACAAAAAATAAATATAGTAGTAGTCACATAAGCTACTATAGTTTTAACTTCTGGTAAGTCATCTTCTGCCGCTATAAGTAGTCTATTTAAAGCAAGGATTACCCATCAGGAGTTTTCGTAGTTTGAAACTTACAAACACAGCACAAACACAACGAATAAATAATAAACACACACAAAATTTGATAGCCAATCAAAGCACAGCGAATATTTTAACATGACATGATATCGCGGACAGAAAACACAACTGACACTAGGTGTTTTCCAGTTCCCAGTGCATCGTCGTTATCATCTGATTGTTCGGTTGGCGAGGCACTGTTTACTAATGAGTATTGTGTGGAACACATATTGGGCCCTAAATTGTTGTAAAAACAAAAAAAAGAAATGATTTTTATTCATTGTGTTTTTGTGATGTGTTTTAAACTGTGTGTCGAATTACTGACGCCAGATATGACTTTCTAGAAGTTGAAACTATGGTAACGAAAATGACTACTGTGTGAACTACTTTATAAAGGTATGTTTTAATATTAATTGTTTCATTTAAAGTTCAGAGCTATACTAATAGTATAGATTTTGCTAGCCCTGCACAAGATTTAGAGCAACATCAAAGTGACATTTTATTACCTATGTAGAAAAAAAATGTTACAATGTTACATTGTTTGTGGAATAAATGTAACAATAAAACTGTTGAAATTATTGTTTTACTGCTTATTAACGCTGACTGTTTTAAAAACTCAAACAATGAGAGGTTTGAAGTATGAACAATTACTTTACGGCTGAAAAACTTTATCCGAATTAGCTTGCCGTTGTTAAGGATTAACCTGACTCTAGTGGCATGGAAGTCAATATTTAATATTTGTTTCTCGTTTTCCACTACGAAAGTTTTATATCAAAACAAACCAAATATGCTGTATTAATTGTTTTATAATCATGGTCGAAATATATACAAATCTGAATAGAATAATATCATTATAAAAGGAGCAGAGTCATTGAGTAAATGGCACAGAGATAAATAATGACTATAAAAACCATATTCAATTTTATATGTAGTACAAATAAGAACTCTGAATAACAAGATGGAAAGGATAGTGTTGCATTTAATTTCCCATTATCTGACTCGTACCTATATAGGACACCTTAGTAATTAGGTGTCTTTAGTTATCGTGGTAGAAATAGTTCTCACAATCAGATATGACTTGATATTGCAGTATTGCAATAAAAGTAAGTTGTTAGCGTTTAAGAACCATCTGGCTTTTCGTCAAAATTATTAAGAAAAATAGTAATTTTTTAATCACTTATATGCAGATATAAATATATATTTCCTTGTATCCTTATTGTGAATGTATCTAAAAGGTAATATAATTTAGTATGAACTTAGTGTCAGCCACCATGTTCGTTAGCGAGTTTGAAATAAAAATATTATTCCACAGTGTTATTCTAGATAATTACTGTTTTGAAGTTACTGAGTTTTGTTAACATGTAAACATGTTAGTACATAATGTGTTTATAGATTAAAAAATACGCATTGTCCTGATATTTTTCCGACACTAGAGAACAGTTACAGCCTTGTATTAATTGCAAAAAATGAGGAATATGTTTTAATATAAACATGTATTAATTTGTTACCATATGACAGATGTATTCCGAGTAAATCAGCAAAATTAACTAAGCCTATTCCGAAAATCAATGAAATTAAGCAAAAACATTAGCCAAAATGTAGAGCCAAACACACACAAATATAAATATATTGTTTAAAAAAACGAGTTAAGTGAATTTTTGGAAATAAAATTTTTAGGATACAAATTTTTAATGAGGTAAACTGATACAATGGTTTTGATCTAAAAACATTATTGGTCTAGGATATCAGAAGAAAAGAATCATGCAGTTTACAATCTTAGTGTAGAAGATTCAGAAATAAACAAATTACAATATCCTGGCCATATAGGGTGTATAAAATCTTAACTCTCAAACTCTGGTTGAAAATACAGTAATGTTTTTTATTCTCGAAAAACTTTGCTAGACTCAAGAATCCGTCTAAGAAATTAAGTTAATTAACAAATCTACCCGCCACTGTGAAGGATCAAAGAGCAAATGTCGCGCTGTGAAAATTTCACCTCATCGTTAATTTATTGATAGTTTTTTATATCCTTCTAGCCACAAGTCTCTGAAACTGGTATAATAACAAAGAATGACATCTGGTGGTGGGGGATTCCACGGTACGACCGAATAAGGAATGTTTAGCTAATTTGAAGACAGCCGGATAATTGCTTCTGTTAAAAATATGGAGGAAAACGCTCTAAAATAACATAAATTCAGTTTAAAACCATAGATATTATCAAAATGTTGGATAGTAAATATAAAACTGAAAGGTATTCCAAAAATTGAGAAATGAGTAGTTCTATACTCCGAGATTGGTTTTATCTAAGTAGAGAGTTCAAAGAAACCAATTAGCACAAAAACACACTCCCAGCATCTAACTAATTCTTCTGTGCTTTCACTGCTGTCCGTCGGTTTTTAGTTTTCTACATTACGAGCCTTCCCCTAAATTAAATGTACTACTATGTAAAATGGCATGGAGGGAGTTTCGAGATAAAAACTATCGTCTAATAGCAATCTCACACATCAGAATTTCATGGGGATGTAAAATAATTTGATATGAATTTTCATGTTATACTGTGAGAAAAAATATGAGAAAATATCACGGTTTAGTAGGCATTCTTTATGAAAAACAAGTTTTTATTATGTAAATACTTATTAAATAAACGACCTGAAATATCATCAATATTTTAGAGTAAAATATTAAAATAATTTTAGGGTAATACTAGTTTTTGGGAAGACCTTTTGCGATAGGAGAATGCATTTAGTTTATCTATATTGTATAGTTAAATTATCAGACAGATGTCATAAGAAAAATATATAGATTATGTATGTAACTGGTATAGTACATACACTTGTTTCCATGTTTATTCAATGTAGCTTAATTACACCATAAATATGCGTATCATCTTAAGATATACTACCGAGGTATATGAATGATCAAAAAACATTGAAAAATCAAACAACTTCTTAACTTAGCGTAGCTGTTATTAGTCCATTAATGTCCGATAAATGTTTTCAATATCATATTCATTTGATAACTCAATTTCGCATATATTATAGTAAACGTTTTTCCGATTTGAATGTATTTAATTATGTAATATCATAAATACGTACTAAAACTAATACAGACGAGGTTTTTCGAAAATCCTGAGAACGTATTATAAATAGAGATTGCTATTATATATTAAAATTTGAGATATAATGTAATACTGCAGTGTAATTGGGTGCTCTCAAGTTTATTAACTTTATTGGCTCCCCACAATCAGTCCACGCATCAGTAACCAGAGATGAACAGTGGACATGATCATGTTGTAGGGCAACAGTTGCACTCAAGTTTATTAAAGCCCCCCACACTCATGCAGTCCACACATCAGTCACCAGAGATGAACAGTGACATGATCATGTTGTAGGGCAACAGTTGCACTCAAGTTTTATTAAAGGCTCCCATACTCATGCAGTCCCACACATCAGTCACCAGAGATGAACAGTGACATAATCATGTTTGTTAGGCAACAGTTGCACTCAAGTTTATTAAGAGCCCCCCCACACTCATGCAGTCCTGTGCATTAGGCATGAGTTTTCTGATGTGTATAAAAAAGAAACAATAAACGCACTGTGATAATCAACAATAATATTTTAGAAATAAATATATTTTTGAAATAATAACATGTTTCAAAATTTATTTTACTATACTTGTTTAGTTTTTCCTACACAAATACACGGTAAAGTAAATTCAGGTTTTATATTTTGTTATTTGGTGATCTTGGAAATAAAGTACAGACAATAGGCAATTTAAAGGCCCTCTTTTCGTTATATGTTTACGATATTGAATTCGTAATAGTAGAAGAAAATCTGTGACACTAGCTAACGATGTAGTGTTTGAGGACCAACTAGGTAGATAGGTTACTTATTTTAAGTTCTAACGTCTCGTTCTCAATTTCTGTTGGATGCCATCCTCATCTAAAGGGTAAATCACATGGATAGAAGTTTGGTAAACCCCCAAATACTTACTGAAAAAGTAAGGTGGATAGTTTTTAGATATATCGAAAGCCTACAACACAGTTAATCAAGAGATTTGTACTAAAAAGATGCATAATTATGGAATTAGAGGAGTAGTCTAATCTTTAATTATCTAAAGAATACGAAACAATGCGTAAGTGTTAATGGGTGTCTGGTACAAAATATTGAGTGCCCCAAGGTTCATTACTATGTGCTACATTGTTTCTTATCTACATCAACGATTTATGTAATTGTACGCTCAAGATTACGTCATTTGCAGATGTACATTAGTGATATGTGTAGTCTTGATTGGTGGGGTTTTGGAAAATATTATGGCCTTACGAGTAAAAAAAAAAAAAAAAACAAATACTTAAATTTTAATTTGAAAAGAAAACACATTTTGAGATTAAACATCCTGTTCAAATTTCATAATTGGTTGTGTGCAACGTTATTCATTGTGCAATTGATTGTAAGAAAATTCTGCTAGATGAGTATATTAAATATTTGGAGTATTTCTTGATAGGGAACTAAGTTAGAAAAAAATATATTTTTAAAAGTAAAAGGGAAGATCAATAGTTTATTGAGGTATATTTTGAAAACACACTACTTTTTAAAACATTTTTTAAACACTCCAATAATGGGGGAATGTATGGGTATGATGATGTGCTTCTTGAGTACGAAATGGCCTCACAGAAATAAAGAAATATATTATTGGAGTGTTTGTTTTTAAATGTATAACTAATTGCAATAAGAACAGAGCTTCACTAGATTGTATTAAAAGTTTTATATTTTGTAAGAAATATGTTTGATGAGGCTATTCTAAGAATGCTCTGTTTTCTCCCGTTTCACTCAAAACGTTCAGAGCTGACTTATTTACGTAATACACTTAGCTGGGGAGGAACATATCTAACAAATCTCAAAACCTTTATTAACTATACAAAAGAAAAGTATTCGAATTGTTTGTAAAACGCCCTACTCATCACCCTTCTTTTCCCCTTTTCCACTCACTTCATATACTTTCTCTTAGAAATTTTTTTTTCAAGATTATGCGTTTTCTCTGTTACAATAATCCCGTCCTATAGCGTTAAGTTACTTATTTTACAAACACAATTTGTAATTCCCTACTGAAACTAGTGATTTTCTTTAAAACATGTTTTAATGAATTATAATATGTATATATTTTGGGTTCATTTGGTCTTACAATGCTACCTAGAATTGCCACTGTTATATTAAAAAAAATATATAAACTTACCTCCTTTTGGGAATTTTTTGAGTTGTTTTTTAGAAAAATACATGGGATTTTGAATGTCCTTATAACTTTGTAACTAATGAACCAATATTATTGTTTTATCTAATTTTTAAGAACATGGACAATTTCTATGTTTTTGTGCATGCTCAAGTTTATTTCTCAAATATGCTTTAAATTTATGGCTTTACAAAAACATTTTAAAACATTTTTTACAAATAGTATTTTTTTATTTTACTTTTTTTATTTAAATTTGTGTTTAACATATAATAATATCTATGCACAAAAAGTTTTAAAACCCCCCATTATATAATAATAAGATATGTTGTTAAAAGTTTCACACTGCGTTAGCTTTAATATAGTTAAAAAGTTATAAGAACTTTTGTGTGAAAAATATAAAAGTTTTAAATCTGCGGGAATCAGCGTTTGAAGTTTACACATGCTATTTAGAAGCTATAGATGAAAGTAACTTACCATACTGGTACTCGTAGTCGGTGTGAATGGTATATTTATATATTGAAGACATATGTGGGCCTGAATAAACCACCAACAAGAAAGAGAAAAGCTATATTTGCTATATTATCACTAACAAAAGGATTGCTGGTGTCTGGTTCTGGCACTGGCTGACTAGACCAAAAGAAGATGTGCGTGCTCCTCTTCAAATACTTTTTTCACAGTGACTAAAAGTTTATATTATAGTAAATGTTATGTTTTTTTATGAGGTTTGTTATAAGCCATGGAATTAAAATAAACTATAAAAGTTAATTTCAATTTCTTTTTGTCAAAATTGGTGATTTTTCAGTAGGGAATCCCCTACTGAATCCTTATATGATCCCTCCTAAGTTAAGGAATCTTAATGATGTATAAGTGTTTATTAAATATGTTAAGGATTGGATTATGAGCATTGAGCAAGTAGAGTAAGTATTCTTTCCATTAAGCCTTAAATGCTGAAGTGTAAACCTGTGTTACTGTATCTTTGAAAATTCGAGTTAGTTTCTAGGTTATGTTTTAAATAGTAGCATACCTTGATGTAGTATTCGAATTGCACAATATTTTCCCTCTCACCAACACAACTACATGCCATATATAGATCACTGTTTTAAACACAGTAAACACAGTATAAATGCCCCCCCCCCACACACACACACAGTCCGAAGAACTTAACTTATTAACCACATCAGTCTTTTATTGGTTTGTATTGTTGTTCCTTAATTAATTTAGGTTGGAGATCTCGCCCCCTACACTGAATGACTAAGGTTATCTATCAACCTTTCGGTCTGCTGTTGCACTGGGAAGGGAAACGCTTCAATGTGTATTCATAGCTCAATTTATCATTATCTATTATGGTTATATATTTGTAATACTGTATTTTAATAGAATTATTTAGCGACACTGATAGTATATTTAACATGTACACTAAATATTACTGACTTTAGTTTTCAATGTACAAGTTCACAATTTCACCTTTAGTCAATTTTAGAATGGTTAAATATTTCACTTGTGTATTATTCTGCCAGCCGCAAAAATAAGTTTACATTTTGTCCTCCAATCAGGCTAAGCCTGGGAGATCCCACTGTATGTTATTTATTACTGGAAATTAAACGGTGAATGTACTTCTTTGTGTTTATTATGTAAGATTTTATTTTTAAGTTCAGACTGATATTTCGGTTTGATATGAAACTAGAAATTGTCATGTGTATATATATGTTCCCTCTCACCAACACAACACATCTATATATATATATATATATATATATATATATGTGTGTGTGTGTGTGTGTGTGTGTGTTGTGTGTGTGTGTGTGTGTGTGTATGTAAAAGATTATTATTATTCTCGTATGACGGTCGGTAGGATAGTCTAAAAATAATACAGCCATATGATAACACTATGATTTATCTTAGAGAGATTTCCAAAAATATGCTCATTATATTGCGAATATTGTTACACTGATATTGTTTAAAAACAAGTGACCAATGATGGAAACATTTTTTATAACACAATCGATGCTGTATTTTAAATTAAATACACTGAATGAATAAGGTTAGAGCTAGAAACAATACAAAGTGAAACAATAGTTCGTCATCAGTTGACCAAATATAACTACAGGTATGTACTTGTTGTTTGTACAATACTACGTAATGAGTATGGTACGGATGTATTTACTATTCACGTACTACTATTTCCATTCAGGGATCGTAAGCTAAGCTTACACTGGCTAGAACGTTTTGTGTCTGACAGTAAAAATTACTAGTATAAACTAATGCAAAACCTCTTGCGAGTGCTTGGACCGTCGATTTTGAAACTTGGGAGAGCAGTGGCGCCCTGGAAAACTGGCAATTCTACACAGTGTGCTCGCAACCAGTGTTGGATAGAAGCGTTGGAGAGCAGTGTCTCTTATTGTGTCGTACTGCAGATAAAAAAAAACCACAAACTCTTATATCCTAACTACAGTATACATTAGGTAAGTCATTCTTTGTTTGAAGTTTGTTTTTGACGATGAAAGAAATACGTAAGAAACAGGATTTTCCAGACATGTGCCATCGTTGAGTGATACAAAAAACATATCGGTTTTTGTATCACCGAACGATGCCAAATGTCCGGAAAATCCTGTTTCCTTCAGGTATGTAATGTTGTCTATAATTCTTAATGCCTAAGATTTAATTATCAGACTTGCGTGTAATAAACATATTAAAATCTTGATATATAATTAAAACATTATAAAAGTAAATATAATGTATTACATAATAAAATATTTAAACTCTTATCACCTGTATTTTCGAAACAGTACAAGTATATGAATTACGTAGATTATAAATATTTATTTTGACATAGCTAAATATAATAAATTATGAATAAAATAAAAACTGTACTAAGGATAAACCTAAATAATTTACAACACTGTAGTAAATAGTATGTACACTGTAGTAGTGTTTATTATGTGGTTGTGGTGAGTGATACGGGTCTCCCTCTCTTTCTCTATCTCTCTCACTATCTCTGTTTCTATCACTATCACTATCACTATCTCTCTCTCTCTCTTTCTCATTATGTATACTTAAACATTTATTACTTAATATTATTTACATGAGTTATATTTTGATGGTATATAAATTGCACGAAGAATCGAAACCAATATGAAACTGCAGATTCCACTCAAACGTGAACGCACGTAATTGGTTTGTTTAATGCAATAAAAGATTTATGCCCTGCGTCAGTGACACGTATTGTTGAATCTGACTGCACAGGAGACTAACGCTACTTATCCTTTATACAACGCGACTGTGATGTACAAAGCGTGTGCCGGGTAATGTGAGGCATTAACTAATGACTAATCGCTAAGTCTCTGTCTACACGTAATTGGTTTGTTTAATGCAATAAAAGATTTATGCCCTGCGTCAGTGACACGTATTGTTGAATCTGACTGCACAGGAGACTAACGCTACTTATCCTTTATACAACGCGACTGTGATGTACAAAGCGTGTGCCGGATAATCTGGGAGGCATTAACTAATGACTAATCGCCAAATCTCTGTCTACACGTAATTGGTTTATGGACCTTTGGACAGTTGTAATTTCTTTAATTTTAAACAAATATGTTCGTAGTTAGTGCAATGTTGTGTGTGTTTCTATCTTTTAATAAATCTAAATCTTCCTAAATTGTAAGGTAATGTTTTTTGTGGTTTCATTGTGTGTAGGCTACTATTATAAATAAAATCGTACGTTTATATTTTTATTGAGAGGGTACCAATCCCTCGAATAGCTGCATTTATTTATTTTCTGTCTGTCTCTCACACTGTTTTTCTCTGGAAAAAGTAGGATAAATATATTTGTAAATAAACGAGTAAAGTCATGAAAATTTACTTACGAAATATGTAGAGAGCAAGAAGAAAATTAATAGAGTAGTTATTGTTAAAGTTAAATGAATAAAATTGGATTTCAGGAGTAACGTGGGAACGCACATTCAGATTAGAATGCATGAGGTCCAAAGTGATTTTGAACAATAGTCTACTTTGTGAATTTTTTTATTAATGGGTTGAGTATAGCTAATTTTGGTAGACATTATTTCTATATAACCACAACTAGCTCAGTTAGTAACATTTAAAATCAAACGAAAAGTTTGGTCGAATGTCACATATACATAACTAACATACGTAAATTCAATATCCATAGTCGCTCAAATAGGTAGTAAAAAGACTTACTTATTACTTTTTATCAGGTGAAATTTGAAGAATTTACCTTAAATTAGAGAGATGTGTATCAAGCATAATTATTGCGTCTCATTAACAGGTCAACCTAAAGACTGGATATTCCACTTCATCCAAAACTGCCATTACCACCACCTGCATATTTGCACTTTCCATGCCATCTGCTCCAAATAACTATCCATTTTCATGCTTGGATAAGATAGTACTAATACAAAAATTTGAAAATTTATTCCTCTGTCTGTAAATATTTTTTGGATTCGTACCATAAATAATGCAAATGTTCATAGTTTAATGAAATACATGTATTCATCCACCGTACATGTAGGATAAAATTGTATACTGTTGATAAATGATGACCCAATTCTCAGATAAAAATATTGGAATCTATGGGATTTAAACATATTGTGGATTTGACTGTATTTGTGTCAAAGCTAATGTCAGACTGAAAGTTAAAATGTGTCATTTATAATCATTACCTCCTATCAGAAGTAATTTGATTAATTGTAGAAAGGCTTATGTATTTATAACTTACTTATTCATGTTTATATAAATAGCTCTTTCTTTACTGATAAAAAAAATGTATTTTCATAACTAATTATTTATGATTTGTTAACCATTCACAAAACATGTTTTTAAATAATCTTTTTAGATTTCATTATAGAATAGCAAATATTTGTGGAAACCAAGTAGAATTTGAGACCTTTTGATCATAAAAACCGAGGGCCTAAATTCTGTATCGATCAGAAATTTGGAAGTTTCAGGAAAACTATTAGTATCCAGGCAGTTAATACAAATACTTAGTTTTTCTCTTTATATATATATATATATTTAGAACATAAAATGTATTTAGTATTCATTTTAAAACCTGTATACAACTTAAACTGTTGAAACTTGAGAATTTATGTTTACTAGATTTTACTGAACTTATAAAAATACCTACCGTATATCGATTGTTTACAATTGTTTTTAACCTCCACATAAAACCAATCTGTGTTTTCCTGGCTTTCTATGATTATTGCCAAACATAAACATTGAACAGTTAAACTAATCCAATAATGTGCAATATTCGCTCTAATCCCAGAAGGAAGTGGAAACAGTGTTAGTCGAGTCCGCTCAATATTAATTTTGTTAAAAGCCTCGACCGAAACGGAAACGACTCCCCTTAGTATAATTGCTTGTGGTCGAGATATTCACTACCAATATTTTTTATCCACAATATGAATTTGGATAAAATAACGTGGTTATTTAAAAATTATTTCAATTCCTGTTAATTTAAATAAAAATACACTGAAATAAAAGGTTGTATTAAAACTTACGTACGAATATTTACAAATATTTTATATTATTTACTTCTCTGCAGATGTAATCGAATATATTATATTTTTTTCTCATAAGGCAAGAAGCTTAGAAATTTGAACATACTCCTATAAGAACCTTTCCGCTGCTTCCGGAGTAGCAGGATATTTTGGATAGGTAAGGTTGGGAGTAGGGGCCGTTTCCTGGCGAGATTCACGAGGAAAAGTTTAGGGCAGTAATCTTAAGTTATGTCCCCTAGGAAAAAAGAGAATCATGCACTGAACCAGATTCTCCAGCCAAAGTAGGCAGGAGGTGGACACCCTTATGTCTAGGCTGGGAAGAACCTTTGATTCGTAGGAAACAAACCCCACCAACTCCCAACAGTCATCTCCAGCAGTAGACTAGACCTATCGAATAACCCTTGCGCCCCAGAATCTCTACATTTGCGGTTAGTGATGTGCCACTCCTGGACATCTGTAAGGTTGCCCAGATTTAAGTGACACATTCGGTTTTTGCTGTATCCATTGTGGGTTCAAGTGGAAGGTACACACCAGCCAGAAGTAAACCCTCCTGGGGAAATCGAATATATTACTTACTATATACAGTATACATTATATATACATAAAAAGGTAATAACAACATAGTATATATAATATATCAATTGTTTATTTAGTAATGGAGAGATACAATCTGCATTGAAACATAACAAGTTTCTTAGTTTATAGGATAGATAAAAATGTAAAAGATGGCAAAAGTTATGTTAAATACGAATAGGCTGTATATTATTGTAATATGGTAATGTAACAAGAAAAATATTAATTGTATTAAAATATTTACAAAATAAAATGAACTGTAATAAAAAAAATACTATCCATGCATTTTATATTAAATTAAAACAATACTCTTGGTCAAATTATAACAAGAATCTATAAAAAGGGGATAATATAACTAGTATAGCAAATTATAATTGGGTTTTTGAATCAATTTTGGGGCAATTCCCTTAAGGTTACCTAAAAAGAGATATGCTGCAAACTATAACAACATAAAGTAACCTATATAATAATTACAAGCTTGAAGGAACAAGTATTGTTATTTTTGGTGTTACTTATATTGTATATGTGTAGTTAAAAATGTTCTAATTGTGAAAACCTTGGATAAATAAGTAAAGAAAGGTAAAAGTAACAGTATGGAAATCACAGTTATTGACATAATGCTTTAAACTATCTATAGATAAACTATCCAAGAAAAACACTTATTATGTAAACACCTGATTATGTAACTTTATATCGTATGGCACAGAAAAAATAGCTTGCTGGTTAGCAGTGGCTGCAGAGAATTGGTAAATGAATGAAATTTTGATTGGAAAATTGTGTTTACTTGAACTAGCTGGTATTTAATCTCTATACCGGTGTTATAAATTACAACCATAATGTCTGAGGCATTAGACTAATTTTTAATGAAAGTAGGAGATCGAAATGGTATTGATTTATTACAAATATGTATGATTTGAATGTAGTACTAATTGGAAGTTAATAGAGCAGGCAGACACAGACTATCGTAGCTCTCATATCAGCCGAGCTATTAATACTTATTTCCTCCGTTACACCAGTTCACAGATGCTTGGATAGTTTACTTCCTAGCTTTTTTTTGTTCTCTTAGGACAAGAAGCTTATAAATTGCACTTAGTCCTGTAAGAACCTTTGCGCTGCTTCCGGAGTGACAGGATATTCAGGATAGATAAGGTTAGGGAGTAGGGGCCGCCTCCTATCGAGATCCATGAGGAAGAATTAGGGCACTACATCTCAAAGTCATGTCCCTCTGGAAGAAGGGGAGGCCAGCTCTGAACCAGGCTCTCCAGTCAAAATAGGCAGGGGGTGGCATACTCTTGGTGATGTTAGCAAGAACCTCTGAGGTTAGAGAACAAACCCCACCAACTCCAACAGTCATCTCCTACAGTAGACTAGACCTATAAAATTGCCCATGAACCCCAGAATCTCGACATACCTGTATGCGGTTAGTGATGTGCCGCTCCTGGACATCCATAAGGTTGCCCAGATTGAAGTGACACATCGGTTTTTGCTGTGCCCAGTGGTGGGTTCAACTGGAAGGTATAAACCAGCCAGAAGTGATCCCTGCTGGGTAATTTTACTTCCTAGTTACTGTGACTTGTACCATTATGCTGTATCCTGGTCATGTCATACACACCTGCTTGATTATTAGCGCTTATTTGGACAACTTTGTAGAATTTAATGTGTTCATTCACAAAATTACAAATAAAAAATGTCCATTTTAACTTATTCTGAAATTGAGATACACATTTTTACGTTTTGGCTACTTTTGCAAGTGAAATTTGCCAGTCCCCATAATGTATTGAGAAAATAAGTTATTTAACTTTTTAGGCAACACATATACACAGCATCATAATCTTGAAATTATAAATTTTGTTTAGAATCACTCTTATGACCTATTCTTATATCTTAGTTCAGTACATAATATGTTCTTCAAAACATAACTTTAATGAATTTATTTAAATTTCTTTTAAGGAGACGCATTATACATTTTTTAGAAGTAAACACATTTTAACCATAAACCCTAATTTTTACAATTGGTTTATGTATGACCTATTTATATGTTTATTTATATACGTTTGTAGAGTAAGCTGTAAACGAGTGGTTTATGATGCAATAAACTTAGCGGGGCTAGTTTTCAAACACATTCCAGTAGAATATTATATGTAGAACAACCACCGTAGTAAACACTGGTTTTATTACTTCAAAATAAAATATTATGCAATTCCCAACAGGGTTAAAAGCATAACTTGCCAGGTCTTTTTATTTTTATTACGATATAAAGAAAATGTGTGAAGATTTAACTTACATTTACACTATAAGTCTAACTCCAATGTTTATGCTAATTTGTTTCAATCTTTCACTTTAACTCAACATGTTTGTTTTCTAAAGCCAAATTGACCTTTCATTAATCTGACCTATTATAACTACATATAGTAACACAGTCATGCTATGTGACTAAACAAATGTTCTTGACTGAATCGAGAGAGTTTTAAAAAATAAATTACTTCGAATTTGTTATACATTTCTTAAAAGTTTCACACAATATTGTCTTACCTAAGTTAAATTAGAATGATCTTACTTCACGACATTATCGATCATCTAGGATAAGCCGTTTATATTGTAAAATTGCTATCAATATTTTAGTTTTCAAATTAGTTATAGAGTAACACAGTACGTAGTGCACCTTGTAGTAGTCTGTGGCATGTACGTACCGATCCTTAAGGTATGTTGTAACATAATTGATAATTATCAAAAATGAATGTGATATTTTACTACTCCCACATGCACTAATGTTATACAATATATTGATGATACCATCGTCTTTATTGCGGATAGCGAGACTGATGGATCTACGGGAAGTGGTCTCATATTAAAACACTTAAGTAGACCTTTGAGCTTGTCTGGGGTATCCTTTTTGTGCATTATCTTAGCCAAATTAACTGGTTAGATGTATATAGACTAAATTTAAGTATCAATATAAAGTTTAAAATGTTTCTTGACCTTTTTTTATGGGCCTAAATTGCGCTGCTCCAATTAAAAAATTGAAATTAAAAGCTAAAAGTTCATGTACTAGATGGTATCGTGATGGTCTTGTTAAACTTAAGTCTGAGCTGGATAGGTTATATTTTATTATTCAAAATACCAATGATAATAAGGATGTAAAGACAAAATATAGAAGTCTCAAAGCAGTGTACAAATGTGAGATTAACAGAGCTAAACTTTGTCATAACAATAGTATAATAGATAGATCTAAAAATAAAAGCAAAGCTGCTTGGGGCATAATAAAAAAGTCAGCCAAAGTCAACAGCAGGCCAGTTCCCAAGTCTCATTTTCTCAAACCTGACACTTTTAATGATTTTTTTGTCTTTTCTGTGGAAGAAACTTGTAAAAACATTGGTAATAGTACCTATGATTATTTTTATTATCTTGACAAGTCCTGTAACTCAGAGACTATAAATTTTAACTTTAATTTTAAGGAAATTTAGGTGGAGGAAACCTATGGAGCTATTCTTAGTCTAAGCAATAGCACATGTTTTGATGTTTTTGGTATCAATGCACATGTACTAAAAGCTTGATTAATGAATGCATTAATAGTGGAACATTTCCTGATATATTTAAAGATTAGTAAGGTTATTCCTGTTCATAAGAAAGGTCCTATGGACAAGCATTGCAACTATAGACCTATTTCTATTATTCCAGCTGTGTCGAAGGTCTTTGAGCGGTTGGTACATGGGCAGATTGTAGATTATTTAGAAAATAAGTTGTTCAGTGACTGTCAGTTTGGTTTCCGTTCTAATTGCAGTATCATAAAAGCGGTATACACTGAAATTTTATGGTTTAAATCAATTAGCCTTAGATCTTTTGAACTCTTATCTGACAAATAGGTCACAATGTGTATATTTAAATGGTTCATATTCAGTAACTAAACCTGTTAACTTTGGAGTGCCGCAAGGGTCAATACTGGGGCCAACATTATTTATTCTTTATATAAATGACCTCCCAGGAAATCTAAATGACAGCTGTGTAAGATATTTATCTCTTTGCAGATGACTCGGGGCTATTGGTTAGTGCTGAATCAGCCTTGGACGGTGTAAATAAACTTAGCGATAAGATTTCTACTGTCTTGGATTGGTGTTCTGAAAATAAACTTTGCATAAACATTGAAACATTTCAAGACCTACCTCTCAATTTGTACAGTCAAAGTAGCGATAATAGTATTAAGTTTCTTAGAATATATGTTCAGTCGAATCTTAAGTGGCATGATCATATTAACTATATAGCCTCTCGAGTTGCTAAAGGTGTTTTCTTAATTAGGGCATTAAAGGGTACAGTTTCAACTGATTATTTACTGTTTGTATACTATGCTTATGTTCATAGCTTTGTCACTTATGGAATCACCTTATGGAGAAATACAAATTATGCAACAAAACTTTTTATTTTGCAAAAAGGGCTGTTAGATTGATTGCTGGTGTACCTAACAGAGATCATTGTAAAGCTTAGTTTGCAAAGTTTAATATTTTAACCCTGCCATCTGTTTATGTATTAAGTGTTTTGATGTATGTTTAAAGATAACTTGAATGACCTTGTTAGCGTTAGTGATAACCATAACTATTTTACTAGAAAATAGGAATGATCTGTTTCTGATGAAGTGTAAATACACAAGCACGCAAAGTAGCTTCAAGTATCTGGGAATCAAAATTGTACAATGCTTTACCTGAACATATAAAAAAATTATCTAGGCCTAGGTTTGAAACCTTCATAAAAACATGTTGCTTAAGAAGTGTATATATAGTGTAAATGAATGTTACAATGCTAGTACTAGTATGCTTCTTTAACTTGTTTCACATGTTATAACTTGTTGACGTTGTTATACACTATTTTAGTGTCCTGACAATAAATGATTTGATTTGATGAAGCTCTCTTGGTGTACAATTGTACAAGATTTGTTATATTTTAAAAGAGACACACTGCTCTATTGAAAGTGAAAAATACAATTTTTAAGTGTTATTTAAAAATAGAATGATTGTTTAGAATTTTTGTTTGGAATAATAAACAAATGTCTAACATAATTTCTGATCCTCAATTGTCAACAGTAGACGAGGTAACATTAAAATGTATAATATAATACTGCAGTTGGCTCAATGTAGTTTACAGCTGTACAAGTTGTTGGCGTACAGATTGGGTTGAGTGAGTCACGTGATGTTTACATATAAGCCCCCTCACTATCACTTCACTTTGCCGCACCTGTTTGATTTCTTAGAATTTGGCAAAGTTACTATCCGCTTTAGCGTTGTCAACGTCAGTGTTCCATCCTCTATCGTACGTCCTCTAGCGCACTAATACTCAACGTTTGTTTGGTTAGAAAATTACATATTTGTTTGTTTGTTGTTTAATAACGTGTTTTTTTGAAGTTTTTTGTAATATGAGATTTAAGTTCTTTTTTCAAAGTTTTTAAGACACTTGTGTTAATTCGTTTTTGTGGGTGGTATAATTTCTCTTAAATGTGTGTTGAGATTCGAAAGTGTCCACGTTCCACTGTGAAAAGTTATTTTCAATTAAGTGAAAAATTGTACAGAACTCAATGTTCGTTTGCTTAGTGTTAAAGAAATAATACACAAATATGATTAAAGGTTTTCTATACTAAACAAGGTTTGTTACTAATTAGATAGCTAATTTGTCAGCATGTATTACGCATAAAGAAAATGACAGTTTACTGCTGTGGATAGTGGCTGACGTTCTAAAGATATTTTAAAACTTTCAAAATAATAACCTAACAATCTTATTTCGTAAGGCTATACAAAGAAATTAATTACGCCTTTAATTATTGTCTTGAAATCTCAATAATTTGCATGTCGTTCTTCAAAAGACATAAAACAAATAATGTATGATAATTTTTTTACCGCCAATACTTTTGGAATAATGACGAGTTAAAGTGGAGGAAGCTTACATTTTAAACAGAAAACTGCGTTTTTCTCCATAATTTTGGTTATAATAATCCAAAATAACCGTAAAATATATTTATTTCACTGGAATACATTGGTGAAAACTACCCAATCAGTAAACAAACTATTTCAGAGGTAATATAAGGTGTTTATATTAATGTGGTAGACGTTTGAAGTGAGATATTTAGCGTGAGAGAGATAGAGAGGTCGCCGAGACCGGCTCCGTCACTGGTCATAAAAAAAAACTATAGGTATAACACTTTCATGTGGTTACTGAAAGACTGGACTTAGTTTATTGTAGTCTTTTCCTTAAAATGTGAAGGGATAACACACAGCAGTTTTGCAATAGAAATGTATACATGCAGGAAAAACTGATTAAGGACCTACGTTTATTGTTTTCTAAGAATTCAAATATTTAAGTTAAATTGATTATTCCTACCCACGCTCCATATAATAATGAGTGTTCAGCAGTGTGAGTTTAACTCAATTTCAAACTCTCAAGGGCTTTGATAGAAATCTGATCAGTCAGGGTAAAAAATCTTACAGTATGAGCCTTAGTAAACATTGTTCATCTTGTAGAACAAAGTGTATAATAACCAATATAATACAATTAATAATAGTATCAACTGAATGGCAATTATATACAATTATATTTTTTCTTTAAAAATTATACATTTAGACATTTTTAGGCATAGTATATGTTAAACCAAAAAATTTTAGTATTCGGCTGTTAACTTTCATCATAGTTTTACAAAATATAGACCATATTATTTAAAAAAAAATAAAATAAAGAGCTCTTACATTTATACAAAATGTACATGTTAGGTATTCCAATATAATTGAAGTATATTAAAAAGTAAACATTTTTAGAAAATTAATAATTAGATAATGTTGTGCATTATAGATTTTGTACCCACTTGTACTTTGTAAGGGTCCCTTTAGACTAAATCGAAGTAGCAGTCAACCATATCATTTTTCTTTCCCATAAAAAGATTTTATTCTTACAATTTAATACCAGAAAAGAAGTATTTAATATTTGAAGTATTTATATATTACATACATCTCTCTTGTTCAAAATAAATAGGAAATACAGAAAACCAAATTTTGAGGTATTTTGAAGCAATATCTGTGTTGTGTTATCTTATTTTAACTTCTAGAGTTGCGTTCGTTTTTAACCTCTTTACCTCTTAAATTTTAACCTCTTTACCAAGGTTCCCTCTTTACCACCTACAAAATGATTGCTTATAAGTCTTTTAATTATTTCATGTATAATATATTTTTCTTAATTTGCGGTCATTAGGGTTTAGGTATTAAAATTAGAATCACTTACATTTCATTTTTATTATAAAACCTAACTTCACACAAGGAACTTAATTTCCCTTGCATCACATTTCTTACAGTTTAAAATAGATATTGCGTAGCACCATAGCAACGGGGATTTTAGAATCAGCACTCAAACATATTCCATAAGTACTCTAGCGCCACTTAAAAACCAATATAATATTAATTACCAAGTCATTGAAAACTATCGTGTGCTTATAACAATTATATGGTATTGTGGATTTTAGACTATTAAACGAATCCAATATGAAAGATAATCATATTAATTTCATAAAATTGGGACGGCTTTCAAAGTGAAGTGTAGAAGCTACGGAATCACTCACATTCGTGTCGTGGCATATTTCCCTTGGGAACAAATTGGAGGCGCAACCTGGCCTTTCATACACTCGCTGTGGCCTCACCTCTTACGTCACCAGCTGAACCTGAGAAACTTTGATATACTCTTGTTTATATTATAGTACTTTGTATACACTACACAATACACAGTACATGCCGAACAAATCACAACAATTGTGACCTTTCGTGAAGTGTAGCCACGAGATACTCTGCAGCATGTTTTGCTTAGTATACAGTGATTTCCTTTTGTACTTATTCTGGATTTTACGATATACAACCTTGTTCTCTTTTCAAGTTGGATTTGGTGAGTTTATCTTCGTGTGTTTTGGTACCTGAAGATAATAAGAGTAACCAGATACTACGTAATTAGTTTTTGTTTGTTTTAATTTTTAACGTGACAATGGAAAATATAAACAATCCTGTTATCGTTGTAATCACGCATTGTCGACAACTGTTGTTTCATAATGAATATGTATGCAGCGCTTCCAAATTGAGCGAAGCAAGCGTAACATTTTGTATCATAATTTATCATAATTATTAACATTTTGTATCATATTTATTAACTGGTCAAGTGGTGATACACAGTGCTTAATGGTCAAGTAACATGCTTTGCTGAAGTTTCCTGCAAATTTCAAGTATATAGCTCAATTCCTTAGACTGCATATAATAATTCGTCGCAAGGTAAAACTTGCATTATTGTACACATTTGTTAAGAAAATTATTTATTTTGGAAATTTCTCGTTGCTACCCCTAAAACCAATGTAAAACCACTCGCTAACGATTAACCAAATCCTATAAAGTGATATTCACCAGCATTAGACTGGTGTTGCTCACATAAAAATGAAGCTTCATGCAAAAAGTCTAAAGGTCAGTTATTATCGAGATATCGTGCGGCCAGAAAGTCATACAGGCTGAACATTTATCCTGCCCTTGAGTGAAGGGTTTCACTAAGGCTTCACCAATAATCTTTATTAAGTTTTCACCATTACATACGTATACCAGAAATTTCTAGTTTGACAAAGTAATCCTAAACTTTTTTTCTTTTAATAGGTGTGTAATCATCCACATTGGTTTTTAGTCGAGGAAGCAAGCAATTCGTATGTCTAATGATAACTTTAATAAGGTAGGGTTTCATCACATCACGTAACAGGCTTGGCCTAGTTTGCATGCAAAATATCAAGTATATAGATCATTTCAATCTTGGATATCCTGTGGAAAGCCAGACAGATAATCATGTAGAAAATTCCTGTTTACATCCATCCAGCAGACGAAATGCGCCAGTCTACTGAGTGGTAAGCTTCAATAACGCTCAGCCAAATCCCATGAATGGACGTGCACCAGCATACAACCCATCCTTGTCTACTTAGAAATAAAATTTCATACAGTATTTTCAGTACGCATTATTGTAAACATATTCACAAACTCTAAGCGAAATCCCATGTAAAGACATGCACCACAATCAAACTCGATGTTAACTATATAGAAATTAAGCTTCATGTAAAAATTTTAAGTACACAGGTCAGCTTGTTCTCAAGATAACATGCGCATAGGCACACTAAATTGAAATATTTTCATGCACCTTAAGTTTGTTGTTAGTGTACATCTTCTTAGGTTGTTTGGCTAGTGTGAAGTATTTAGATACAAATAGTAAGAAACCATTCTTGCAAATTTTCGCACGTTTGATGCAATGTTCTATAACAACAGTAAATAAATATAATAATCATAATTCTTAAGGACAAATTGTAGAAAATTAAAAACACGTTATTGCAAAATTTAATAGGATATTATTCAAATAAAATTTATATAATGGTCTTAGTTTGGTACATAATCTTCTGTAACACTGATGCCAGTAATTGCTAGCCTCTTTCTACGTTGTGTACAACAGATAACAGCATACAGTGTATAACAAGCAGTTGGTAGTGACGCACCATCCCTAACAACAGTTTATAACAATAGCTGATTACGCTGCAATTTCCTTTAACGACGTTGTGCGTACCACGTAAAACACAATGGACTACAAACCGTTGTTACTTTAGTGCCTGATAAACCTCCAACGCTTAATGAACTTAAATAACAAAGTTAGCGCATTACAGTACAAAGTTCTTAAAAACTTAACCACTGATAAAATTATTCGTCTAGCTTTAATTTGGCACGTTACTTACAAACTAATTACACATGGATTAGTCATTCTAAGATTGAGCATTGTAAATGCTTGCAATTTATTACTGTGAAATTATTGGTGAAGGATTTCACAAGAATACGAGAAAAGTGTCCCATCGGCTTGAAATTCTGCATTAAGCTTCAATTGTATAAAAAAACATTGAGTTCGATGATAGAGCATGGCCATCCATGGTATCTGAGCTCTAGTGAACATTTTAAAATTAGTCTTATGGGTCCTGATGGCAACGAGAAAATAACAACAAAAAATAACAACCTGAGTACAATCGTATGGCACGTTAGAAGTGAAATAGTAGTACATGTAGTTATAGACTACAACAGCAAACAAAAGCAAAACACAAAAATATTGTAACCTAAGCGAAGCCTATTATGCTATAAAATGCTGTAGCGTACTCTTATCTTGTTTAAACATGTCTAATATGGCCGTCGTGAAAAATACAATATTGTTACGTTGTTTATTCTTGCTGATTAATTCATCTATGTTGTTTGAATATTAGGTATATCTAGGTATATATAAGTAGAGTATATAACATTAGGCATTAGTATGTGTTAATTGAACCTAATTATTAGGTACACAGACAAAATAATATTTATAAGTCCCATTTTTATATTTTGTATGACAAACATCTCTGAAGATATTTGATTCGTTTACTTTATTGTTTTATAAAGAGAGCAAATAGTAACAGAGTTTGATTTTAATTGTGATGCAGTTGATTGAAACAGTTTAGAAACAACTGTTTATTCCACTACTAATTCTTACTAGTGAACTGTATTGATCTCAGTAAAACAAATATATGTTTATATTTAACCGAATATCATGAATTTTGACCCATTTCCAGTGTTATGTACACAAGATAAAGCGTTTGCCATGGATATAGGCTATAACACGCTGTTGGTATTTACACCCACCTTTGACAACAATTTATAACAATAACCGATTACACTGGAACATCCTGTACCGGTCGATATACCCACAATGTAACGTATAAATAACTGTACACCGCTGTTACTTCAGTGTTTAATGTGGTCTTTGACATGGCTTAAATATTATGTAACACAAAGCGCATTATACAACAAAACACCTCGTAAATGGAAGTAAAAAATAAAATAGATTGTCTTACTTTACTTCAATCACGTTACGTACAATACATACGAATTTTTATTTTATAATATGTAAAAACGACTGCTTTCACACATTTTTATGCAAAATCCTCATTTAATCCACAAAATACTCTTGTGAGTTATACGGTTGCAAAGTCAGACAATCTTCAGAAAAGCGTGGATAGATTAGATCTACTAAAACCTAAGCAACTCTAGCAAACATTTGAGAGAGCGTTTGAGATAATTAAAGTATCACTGGAAAAGTTCAGATCAAAGATTGGCGCAACTGTTTGGCGATGGCTGTAAATACTCTATTCTGTACCTAATAATTTTCCATGAAATAAATAGTCCACGATGATGTAACGTAGGTTCGCGTTCTGATTTTTATCATCCGTCGTTTGATAATTATTTTCAGGTTGCAAAGCAGGGATGTTTGTCAATATTAAAAACTTGGCTAACTTAATTGTAATTTATTTAATCACCTTTCTACTAGAATTAAATTGTAAATATTTTGATAAATTTCTAATTTAGGTTTAAGAAGGATGGTGAAGAAAACTCTTATGTACTGTTTCACAATAATATAGAAATCTTCAACAAAACACAGGCATGGCATAAAGTGTCATGTTCTATTGCTTTTAAATAGATGACGATATATGACAGTTTTTTTTACACTGACACACACACACACACACACACACACACACACACACACACACACACACACACACACACACACATATATATATATATATATATATATATATATATATATATATATATATATATATATATTTAAAGTTAAATTTTAATACCACACTCGTAAAAAAATCTAGAATAGAAATGCATTCGCTAATACACAGCAATATGACAGATTCCACAGCCAATACCAATATGTATATCAATCCGTAACTGTATAATCCTATTGTTGAATGTGATTAGCCAGCAATCAGTTGGCATTGGTTGATAAATGGAGACAGCGATCAAATGGGTTGTCGAACCCGCGAAATTGTGATGTTTGAATCAAATTTAAACTAATTATAGTAGATGTTTTTTTTAACAAATAATCTATTCATAATCAATTATGGTCGTGACAGTTTACGACCTTACCTTACCTTTATCTTAACTCAAGGCTCACAACCGCTAGAGCTTTGAATATCATCTGTGTTTTTATTCGAAATGAGTCTAAAAATTTATATAAAAATCCAAATCTATCTTTCCGGGAATTATAAGCTACTCAAGATTTGAATTGTGATAGCAATTGGTCGATAAGTTTTGAACCAATAAACCTTTTTGATATAATTTATACTGTAATTGGAAAATACTGCATTTGAGAGAGTCTCTGGTCTGTTTTCTACGTCATGGGACTATTGGTATGAGTTGGGGATAGTGCAGTTTTTATATCTTATCTGTGACTGAAGATCTTTTTATCAGTACGTATTGTAGATCTTGTACTATACCGATTATCCTCCTTGTTCTGTTTGATAAGATCCTTATCTAGGCCATTAGTATACGAGGACGGGCTAAATAAGCCTAAAAAGGGGATCGGCTTCTCTTATAAAGAATGAATGAATAAACCAAATCTGTATACAAACTATACTAAATTGCTAGCTTTTCAATAACTGTGGTAGTAAAGAATACCAAATGATGGTACCTGTTAGTATTATTTATTCTCGCTAACCTAATGAACGTCGAAGGCGATTGCTTTATTTAGAGACACGTGGTGTGCGAGGCAAGGCTTCTAATATTGTGGTGAAACGGTAATCTTGCTGATAGGTCTATTTCAGTGCTAGATGATTGAATAATGTGAGGGGAGGGAGATCTCTCTTATCTTTAAGTGATTTTGCAAGCCGAAGAAGGAACTTTCCCTGCCCACTTTAACTCGTGGGGGCTAAAACAAAGAAAGCTTCCCTTCCTTCCAAGATGACGTGATGTAGATAATTCTAACTTGATATCTAGGCAGGAGGCGATTTTGATGTCCCTCAATTACCAATTATTAATATCCTGTGCCTACAGCACTTGAATGAAACCTTATAGGTTTAAGAACTGTGAAACATTTCCTTAGATTCTTGCCCAAGTGAGGAAAATATTTAACTACTACTAATTAACACAACATTGTAGTATTTTAAAATAATTTTCAAGACAATCCAATTTTTCTTTAACATGCCGAGTGTACTTTTTAAATACATACAGAAACTTATCGTGACAAAAATAGGTTTTTTCACTTATGCTAAATCGTCCTAAGCATGTATATTTCTGGAATCTATGTGTATTTAATGAGTATTCATTTAAATTATCAGTACCATTAAGGAAACAAACTGTGTTAACAGCAGATGAAAGCTATAATAAAAATGGCACAGCTCTGATTGTTTTCCATCTCCGTGTCAGATTAACCACCTGACATTCCACCCACAAAATAAATTTTTTTTTTATAAAATAAAATAAAAGGTTTCCCCAAAGAAACCCAGTAATGAATTCACTGTAGCAGCCAAACATATTAAGGGGTACGTAACCTCATACAAACAAACTCAGTATTTAGTGAACATTACCGACTGGTTGTCCCTATGCTGGACTACGTTCTGACACCCTATTGTAGCAACGTCACTTCTACTTATACATCTTATATTTTAAATATCTTATTGGTTTTTACTGCATTTATCGTCAGTGTATACATATATATGTATATATATATATATATATATATATGTGTGTATATATATATATATATATATGTGTGTGTATATATATATATATGATAATAATAGTTGAATAAATATCTGATGATATTTCTTGTACAATTTTAAATCTATTTTTATAAAAACCCTAGATGCTTTTTTGACGGTTATTTTTGACGATGGAAGTACCCTAAAAAAGTAAAGACATCGATTCTTTTTGGCCTAAAAGTTAAGGTTTTAGGCAAACGAGAATAACACATCTCATTTCATTTTCTATAAGTCAGGCAGATATTTATTTCAAGGATAGATCAATTCATATAGAAAAACAACACCATCAGCAGAAAAAAGACATATTTTGTGAGCTTACTAAGTGATAGGCTTCAATGACGCTCATCAGAATTCCATATTTGGTCACCACCACCTCATTTTTCCTATGTCGAAATTAAGTTATATGCAAACTTTCAAATCTATAGGCCACTTAATTTTTGAGATATAGTGTGGACAGACAGATGACTAGACAGACTAACAGAAATGAAATTTTTATAGGCCGTCTTCTTTAACGCTCAGCCAATTAGTTAGTGATCTAATAATAATAATAATAATAATAATAATAATAATATCTAATAATATTATATCTAAGAGACAAAATAAAATGTTCCATTATACTTAATACACAAAATATATTTTCTATATTTTCATACAATCATAGATGAAAGGTACTGTAATAATTAATTTTGTTGTGTTGATGTTATCTGTTATTACTAAATAATATAAATATATTATATGTAAATTTTTCTAAAAATAACATTTGTAGCTTTAAATTATATGAAAAAAAATATTAGTTGTTTTAATTAATGTATTCAACATCATTGTCACCTTATGGATCATCGATATTAGTCCATTAGCCATTATGGCTTCAGCCCATTAGCGCATCCATTACCTCAAGTTGAAATCAATCACGTTTATTTGCTCATTGGGCGTTGAATAGATAATCGCTCAAACGATGAGGAAGTATTTAGTTGCAACATTAAGACCACAACAATTTTATTTATAGATTGGAAACTTTGTCATAATTGTTTTCTTTAGCTTGGCCACATTTGCTCAATAATTAAATTTACTGATCCTGCAGTCTCTTGCTGCAAATTTACATTTTTATTTATTGTAGCTCGTTTTAAAACTAAATAAACCATTTGAATTTAAAAATACGAGAACTGGGAGTATTGCGTTACATCCATTTTACCTCTTTTTAGTGAAGCGTTTGGAATCTGATGGTGTTACAGACTTGAGTCCTGGAGTCATGTTCGTCCTAGAGATCGAATTAAGTTTCTGTCGAAAAAGCTCAAAAAGCCATTTGGGAGTGGTGTGGCAGGAAATATGTTCAATAAAGTCGATTCTGTACGGTTACGCGTAGATAAACCTATAATACAGGTGTTTTGGTTAGAGCTTTGGTCCATTTTAATCGTTCAGCAGGTAACTAAATTTGAAATATTTGGTATTTTTTTATAATTATGCAGCTACATCAATGAAAATTTTTTATTTTTGTTTACATACTTTACATACTTACAACATCAGAGGCACCTAGGCTACAAAATGAAGCGTAACATGGGTGCAGAGGTATTATTATTGCCTCATCAAGTGCACTATGATATTTTAGACGCGATCCCAAAGCACTGTAGAGCAACCAAGTTTTCTGCAGATAACGTGTAGCTATGGAGAGAAGGGTCGTTTCAATGTGAATGTTGAGTTTAGCCCCAGTTCACCATCATCTTTGAGCACCATAAGTTATGCTATATCTATTGCTATATATATTGATGTAGCTGCATAATTATAAAAAGTACCAAATATTTCAAATTTAGTTACCTGCTGAACGATTAAAATGGACTCTAACCAAAACACTCGTATTATAGGTTTATCTACGCGTAACGGAACAGAATCGATTTTATTGAATATATTTTCTGACACACAACTCCCAAATGGTTGCGAGGTTTAATCCATATTATAGTCAAAGGCATTAGGTACCATTTTTACACTATTATGCGATCGAGCACGTGAGGTAATAGTGAAACAATTTTCGCGAAGGATATTAGATTGTATCAGAGCTACCTTGCAGTTAGTTGAGATTAATGATGGAGGTAGTAATGGTAAAATGGATGTTATATATGATTCAGAGTGTGAAAGTCACTAATTGTCACAACGTAGAGTGTATAAATTTCCTCGAATTTGTAGATGCATCTTGAAGTAAATAAATGTTATGGTCATTGTTTTGACGCCTACAAGCATCTGTGAAGTGTAAAGAAATTACTTTTTGTCTTTTCGTCACGTCGATAATCGTGAGAGAGATGATAATTCATGTTATTTGTTTTGATACTGACAAAAATAACTTTCAAGCCTTTAAAATCCAAGATGGATATTTATAGTAAGAAAATTAATGATGGTACATAAAGTATGGTTTAGTTTATTTCATTGTATTCCCAAACAAGAGAAAATATAAATATTCTTGTAACTAATAAAAGATTTGTTGAAGTGCTGGTAAGCGGAGCACAGAAGCATTTTGTTAAGAAGAGTAAACAGTTATTTGGTAAATGTATACTGTTACAGGTGAATTATAAATTTGTAGCGACAATACAAATGGGTTAAGTTAGTGCTGAATCAATAATGGCCAGTGTCCAGCAGCGTAAATTCAAGAGCCAACAACAACCGAGTGCTAAGAGCGACGGCGATGCATTTTCCATTAAACTCTAGGGACTGTTATCAGTTTACACGCGATAAAACTGCAAATAAATCACTCGCAGCGCAGAAGCATTTCTGGGATCCAGCTAAAAAATTCATACACAGTTTATTGTTCATCCCTATGAATTGTGGTTAGGGATATGCGAGTTTTGTTAAAGAAACGTTTCAATTCTAATAAATAATAGGCATAAACTAGAAAGTGGTACTAAGCATTAGTTCAATATCGGCTTGATTAAAAACTAGTACATTGAATATCTGCCTCATGGAATTGAATATATAGCAACAATATTATATATATATTAAAAATTATCCTAACTTAAATATATAATTTACTAAATAATTTATACAATATAATACATCATTTATTATATATTATATTTATAGAATATTCACGTGTAATATGTTATATCTCTGATACTGATCTTTAGTGAAGTCAAACACTCAAGAGGCTGGAAATTATAATTTGCACCCGTGTATCTGTCTCTCCACACGATACATCGAGAACTGAGTCATGTATAGACTTAAAACTATTCATGGAGCGTCATTTCTATATAACCAACATTGAGTTCGATGATGGCGCATTTCACTTTATGGAATTTAGATAAGCGTTAGCAAAAGTTTTTAATTAGTCTAAGGGTAACCCTGGTGTTAATTAGAACATTGCAGAATAAATAAATTTGTAAATAAATTGCGTAAAATAAAATGAACTTTCACTTATTACGTAGTGGCATATACAATCAAGATATTCTGAGAAAAACATTACCTTTAGATATTACATTTTTAATGAATCTTCATTTTCACATAGACAAAGAATAGTTTGTTTGCTGGTGCACTTCCATACATGAGATTTTGCCGAGCACCAATGATATATATCATTCAGTGCCTTGCCAAAACTTTTCTTATGGTTACCGAGAAGAACAAAAAAATGACATTTTTTATATGATCTGTCCACACGATATTGAAAGAAAGAAGAAATGATCTTGAAATGGTGTATGCAATCTCAGTAAAATGTGGTGCTTATCATGTTGCCTGGCGTATACCTGCCTTTTTTCAAATATACATGAACTGGACATCACATTTAGTTAACTGATTTTAAAGTACGACTACGGAACATATATTAATTAATGCCTACCAGGAGGCAACACTGCCTGCTTCTTGGTCACTTTTAAAATACACTTTAATAACTTAGAAAACAAAGAAGTAATACTTCAGTGATTTCTTTAAAGCATTTTGTTGTGTTCACTTGCTACTGGAATAGAGGATAAAGCAAATTCTTTATAGATTGGTTAAAATACTTTTGTTTATAATTTACTAAAATATGTTTTAACTTAATTCGGGCATTTATTCAAAACATTAATTGTATTCCTACATTACCTTCTGAACCATCTATATTTTGCAGTACTGGGTTGATATTCCTTTGATAAGTATTACCTAATACAAATTAAGTAAACAAAAACGAAAAGAATTAATAATTAAGTAATTGTTTGGGGCGCTTTGAAGCTGACGGTCTCAAAATCGATTTCATGGATTACCCATTTGTTTACCCGTATTTTACAGCTAACCTTTAGATATACAAATACTTATTTAATTAGCATATTCTTGTTGTAATTTCATCACAACGGTTACTATACATCACGTTGCTTATACTTAACATTCTAAAGGATATTTTGTCGTCTCGTAAATATATCCACAAACTACTTAAAGGATTATATTTTAGATATCGGTTTTATGAATTACTACGATTTTTCTCTAATTTGTAGCTGAATATAAACCGTCTAGGTGTGTACTGCTGTACTGTTTTGGATGTCACTTTTGCCCTTTGGTACTTTAAAACAATTAAACGTAATCAAATACAGTATTCATTAAGATTATTATTCACTGAGATGTTGAGGAATGAAATGTGTTTTGTTAAAACAGACTTTAGCACGTAATAATTCACTCGGAATGCAATTACATCAGCGGAAGATCAAACATGAAAGACAGATGGCGTGTTACCAAGATAAAGCATGTTTGTAGAAACACAAAGACTTTTCGCTTCTTGTTCTCTTTTCTTTTTAACGTGATAATGTAAATATTTTAAAGCAGTTCTGGTGTCATAAAATGAAATTAAGACATAAGGACATCATTTGTGATCAGAGTTTGTCCTGCAGAAGGGGTTTCACCCACACATATACACGGTGTTCAGTAAAAGTGTTCCAATACTTTGAAATTTTCTACTACAAATAAAAATGAGCAAAACAGTTGATATGCAGGTATGTCATAAAACCTTTAGTTTTCCGTCTATCTGTCTGTATATGTTTTTTTTTTTTTTTTTTTTTAAAAAATGTATATCTTTTGAACCAGTTAAGATAAGGTTATAAAACTTGAGAATTTTGTTAAAATTTTGTTGACCTTTTTGAAACCGTGACATTTTTAAAGAAACCAGTTATAAAAATGCATAGTTACATACAGTTTAGTCATTTTTATACCAATTTCAACGGTATTTTTTTTCAAAGAAATCCGTCAACTCATAAGTTAGCGCGATCAATTTATAGGTAGGCCTATGCTTGCACAAGCCGGGAGCAACAAACAGCTGATACCTCTCAACTGAGACATGCTTGCTGCTCCCGGAATCTGGTTGAGCGTCAGTGAAGATCATCACTCAGTAGGCTGTCTGATTTTATTGTGTTTGCCGAGGGTTATACATATTTATTTTTTGTATAATTTCTATCTGTATATCTGTCCATGGGATAGAATTACAAACTTAAATTTCAGCGAAGTTTGTTCCGACACGTGGCGTTGCGTAGACCTACCTTACAAATAATACAACTAAAACACAATACAGACACCAAATGCTATTTAGCTTGTATATAAGTTAAAACCACGCTAATGTACAACTTAATGCCAGCTGCAACAATTTGACCTAGAATCCTACTTATATAATCATGCACCTAATAAGCAAGTCTTATATATATTATAAATAAGCAAATCTTACAAGTCGAGAGGCTGGAAACATCTCACGTTTATTAGTTTGTTATTTTTGCCAGTTTTTTCCAGTCAATATAAGTTTAAATATTATATGTAGGGGAAGTGCGCTTAAGTTGCACCTGTGCCTAAAATGCACCTCTGGTGTTTTGGCAAAATGAACAGACATACAGCGCTCCACGAGGGACCAAGGTGAAGCTCTAACAGTAAAAAAAGTCATGCCACTTACTTGGGTTAATGAGGGAGTTGATTGCCGTTCGTATAAAAAAACTTTCGTTTATTTCACAGTGCGCGTGATATTTTTTGGTGATTTTGAGTTTATGGTACCACGATCCTGTGAAGGGTGAATAAAATTCTTATTATATCACTATATAGTAGGCAATCTTAGCTTTTAAATGAAACGTAGTTCGATTTAAAATATGCAACCTAACCTCAAACACGAAGTAGTTAGATTCAATATGGCGATTCGCCTTAAAATGCACCGCACCGGTTTTCCTAAATTGCACCACTTTTTTTACTGGTGCAATTTAGGCTAATATGATATTGTTCATTTCAGATGGCGAATAAAGGCAGAAAATACGTTATATGGAAGGAAGAGGGTATGGAAAGGGCGATTGCGTCATCAAGAACGGTGATATGGGCATTAATGCAGTTGGTCGGGTGTACGGGGTGCCGGAAAAAAACATTAAACCGTCGCCTCGCCGGAACAAATACCTATGCAACTGATTCTAAACAGGTGTTCGGTCGTCCCCCAAAGACTTGCAGCTGAGTTTGAAAATGAATTGGTACGGCATGTATTAGATTTAGAGAAAATGTTTCTTGGAGTTACCCGAGATTTGAAGAAGTTTGCGTTTCAACTAGCTGAGGCTAATGGTCTACCGCATAGATTCAATATGGAAACCAAAATGGCAGGGGATAAAAATGATATTATTCTTTTATTTCAAGGCATCCACAGTTGTCTTTACGAAAAACCGGAGGTAACATTAATGGCTAGGGCCAGTGGGTTTATAAAGGAGAAAAAGGATATTTTCTACAATACACCTGACAAAAATAGTTGATGAAAACAAGCTGCAAGCCTCTGACATTTTCAATGTCGACGAGACTGCCCTTTCAACCGTCCAGAGGCCACGTATGATTTTGGCTCAAAAAGGCAAACATCAAGTGTGGTCAATGACTAGTGCAGAAAGGTGGTACCCTGACAACTGGGATATTTTGTATGAGTGCAGCTGGTGTTTTTGTACCACCAATGCTTGTTTTCAAAGGTTTGAGATTCAAATCCAAATGGAAAAATAGGAGCTCCTCCTGAAAACCACGTTTGACATGACTGAGAGTAGTTGGAGCAATGCTGAGGTATTTTTGAATTGGTTTTTAAAAACCTTTGTGTCTGTTATCAAACCTAGTAAAGATAAAAAAATGTCTCATTATACATACTAGATGGCCATACGTCACTTACAAAAAATCTGGAGGTTATAGAATATGCCAGAGGTCATGGGGTCATCTTGTTATCCCTACCATCACACACAAGTCATAAGTTGTAAAGGGGACATGGTATAATAAGAAAACGCAAAATGAAATCCAGTTATTTGAGTTTAAAAGTTATGTTGATTTCATTGTATAACATAGTAAAGGTTTTCTTTTCATGTCCATGATTCATAATAAATGGTTTTTATATGACATTTCGTGGTTTTATTCTTCCAAAACATGATTTTAAAAGCGGGTGCAATTTAGGCATAATGGAGGTGCATTTTAGGCACATAAAGTGCAATTTAGGAAAAACTTTTTTTGTTTAATTTTAGCTCGCAATTTTGTTAAATGGCTACTTATTCAAAAAAATAGCCGTTAAATCTTCTTTGTATAGCCTTTAGTAATAACACTGAAAAAACAAAAATATTCAAAAAAAATCTTGTTTACTGAAATATACATGAAAGCGCTTAAGGGGTGCGATATAGGCGCACTTACCCTATTCTACTGTTGACGTCATGAAGATTGCAGCATATAGCAAACAGCAGTATAATTAATGCCAGCTGCAACAATTTGACCTAGAATCCTACTTATATAATCATTCACCTAATAAGCAAGTCTTATATACAATATATAAGCAAATCTTACAAGTCGAGAGGCTGGAAACATCTCACGTTTATTAGTTTGTTATTTTTGCCAGTTTTTCCAGTCAATATAAGTTTAAATATTATATGTATTCTACTGTTGACGTCATGAAGATTGCAGCATATAGCAAACAGCAGTATAATAAATAGTATTATATAACAAGAGAATGAATTGTAAATATTACTTTAAATCTTGTAATACATTTTTAAATCAGCGAAGATGCACGAGCATTGGTGAGGTAAGCAGTTTGTTGTAAAACGTTCTCACGACTTGAACTATGGCCCAGTTTGTAACCAAGTATTTCAACGAAAGCAATGTTTCCGGATCTCTGGAGAATATTGAAAGCAATGAGAGAAACAGTGAAATATTATGCAAATATTAAAACTGCTTCATATTGTCATCTCTAGTGCTGAGGTGGAATTCACATGATGTATCAGTTTTTTACCTAAGAAGTTGTTGAGATGAGTATTCAGAATAAGAATTGTTACTCTTGCAAAGTAAACAAGGCCCTGTAAGGAGGTCCAGCTATTTATATTTGCAAAGTATAGATGGGCTATTTATCTTATCATTTTAGACACTTTACATTTCAGCGTATTTTAATTAGCCGCTTATAGTTTAATAAGTACTGATTTAGATAATAATTATGAGTTATCGTGTTCATATTGTATCAAAAGTTGTTGCTGGCTAAAATAATATGTATGTAAAGTATGAGTAAAAGTACGAAAAACTGCATCATAACGATATATTATGGATTTAAAAATTTCCATTATGATCCGTATAAATAGAGATCTTCTGAACAATGTTGTGAACGCGAGGTTCAGTATGAATAGAGCAAGGTGAGTGGAAGATTTGACATTTAATCTTAATCTGGCGTTAGAAATGTTCCTTTTAAAAGATCAGAATACCATTTGGTGATCTTTTTAAAGTTGGATTTGTGAGTCCTTATTGCTGACGGAAGAAAACAGCTAATTACTGTGTTTATCCATATAGTCAACCAGAGAACTTCATCGTTCCGATATTTAAAAATCACGAGGAGCCCAATACTATCACCTCAACAGCTACTATGGATTCTTCTCCTCTTTCAACAAAATACTACTACTATCCCAGAGCAGTACCGGGATCGATGTATCGAAGATTTGCTGCGCTCGTTGCTTATTGGTTGTGTTGTATGGCATGATGTTGCCAAAGTTGGCGGTGGCTGTCAGTCGATGGTAACTCGACAGCTGCACAAAGAGCACTTATTCAACTCATCTGCTGAACGCCTTTAACCTGATATTATCAGGAGTAAAAGGGTTAAATGCCAATGTGACCGAGTGTGGTAAGGAAATATCACTGGACAAACATAAACAAACAAGGGGCATAGATACGAGTCAAATAGTTCACTCTCCTCTTTTCTGTAATCGGTTAACAATAAACCGGGGATCATAGATTGTTGAACCGATAAAAATTATAAGTTCTAGAATAATAAAGTTTTAGAAAATTTTCTAACCTAGTAGAATTTTTGGTCTTTTCAATGTTTCATCATTTGGTTTGATTTGTTTAAAAGGATAATAATGTATTACAGTTATTGGTATAGCTCGTAAAAGTAAACCTGTTACTGAATGTCTTTCATTGAAAACATTTGTTTTAAGATGATGATTTGATTTTAAGAATTTCCTCCTACTAACAAAGAATGATGAAATTGAATTACTTGTTAATATATAAGTAATTATTATCACAAACACGTTCGTCCATGATTATTACGCTTAAATAATTAAATTTTTAACACCAAGAAAAAAACTGTTTTATTAAAATGACTTCTTTTTGTGAGCTGTAATTGATCATATTAAACATTTATGATTTGAAAGGCTAATGCGAATGATGAAAGCCTCTTCTCTGTTTAATAGCGGAGAGAGTTAATATCCTCCTCTCAAGTCTTGTAAAAGGTTTTCTTAGGACATTAAAAAGTGTATTAAGCTACTAATGTAAATTTCTTACTTTTTCCCAGAAATGTCTTAGTAACTTTATACACGTAAAGCATAATATTTTATATTGATGACTGAAAATAATTTGGATCAATTATTTATTTGCTACTGATTTATTAAATTATCTTAGTATTGTAATAAATAAATTCATTACATACAAATTTGTAAAATTTAATTACTATAATCTGGATGGCAATGTCTTATAATTTCTTGGCCAAGTGTTAATTACTGACAATTACTGGAAATTAGGGAGGTTGAAATTTGTTTCACTAGTCATATCTACAATCATATTGCATGTAAAAATCTTGAATCTTCTCGCTAAACTCATTCCAGTGACATGAAAATGTTATATTCTGTAAGGCTTTTTTCTTTTGTTGTACCATTGTAGAACAAAAAGGAACAGGGATAACTACAGGACTGTGAAACACAGAATGGTGCTTTCGGAGTTCCTGCTCTCGCAGACAGTAGTTAAATTTGTCAACACTTTGCTTAATTGTATAAAAAGTGCCCATTTCCCAAAGGAATGTAAAAGTAAGGATGACTTATTTTACCAGACTTATTTTACGGCTAAGAAGCTCTCTCTAACACTTAACCTGGAGGCCAACGGCTTAAAGGTAACTTCTTAACCACCACCAATGGCCGGGCAGGCAGATCGCTCAGCGGTCACCCATCCAAGCAGCCACGCTCAACGTTGCTTGACCCGGTTATATTGTGATAACCGTTGTACCCACTACACTACGCAAAAGGAATTTAAAACGTGAATAAAACAAGGTACGATTGAAGAAGCATGTTAAACTACAGACGCGTTTATAGCACACAACTGGAGGCCTATGAACATACTGATATGAGTTAATGTTGGGGTCTGAATGAATCTTTGTATGTTTGGGTGTGAATTCTGTATACTTTAAGACTAAAATATGTAGATTCCTAACGAAGTTGACTTTTGTAATACAATGAGTATTGTCTGACGCAATAAAAACATGATTATTATAACTATGAAGTGTAATTTTTGATGTTGTGGATTTTTACCCAAAGAATAAGAACAAACAAAGCACATCAAAACACGTTTCATTAATGAAAAGCCAAATTAATGTAACATGGTTGTTGAAGCATTGATTGCATATGCATGAGAAGATACTGAAATTCTTATTCAGTACTAATCAAACTGATAATTGCATTTCCTTACTTATTTCCCCAATGTGGAAGAAGGAGTTTTACATTCTTCGTACACCCTTCCTGAATAGTGCGATATCTTTTGGACAGTATGACTCATTCTGACTTGATTTAAGAGAAGTCTGTTTAGTTTATTTAGGAAAAACTACTATCCTCATACCTTATTATGTCATATTGCAATGTACCTAGAAATGCGTAAGCTCTAATTAAAATCTGATCATAAATTTGAGCCTAAATTGTTCTTAAGGTATACAGTAAATATTGAAATATTATATTCACAAGGCTGAGAAAAGGCATTGTTTCGAAAACCCATTTAATATTTTAGATTACCTGTAGTAACTAAGCAGTATTGGAACTTCTATAAATTACACATGCCATAATTTCAGTTTGTAGTTTGCCGTAATAATATGAAAGTTCAATAAAACCGATTTAGTGTTAAATGTATGAGTTACCAACGATTAAAACGCAGTTATTTACATACGTAATTCATTAACACCGAGCACAAAAGAGCACGTGTAGACATGGTACGTATAATAGAGACTTATATTCAAGAATAGACGGTGTGAATAGGAAGACTACTTCATTCATTGGCACAAGGTCGCTCCTTTATCCTTTAAAATTACTTACAGTTCTTATTTTCCTGGAGTAGTTACTATTTAGATCAAGAATAAGAAATTATTTCCTCTGAACACACACACACACAAACACACACACACACACACACACACACACATACATATATATATATATATATATATTTAATAAGTATATTTCCGGAATAGTATTAAATTTTTTTACATAATTATGCGGATGATTATGATTCGTATTTGCTTAAAAGAGAAGGCTGTCAAAATATTACTAAAATATTATTCATTAAAAGGTGTCTCTCTGAATTCACTGTTTCTAAAATATATCAATCGTATACCTACCTTTTTTGTCTAACGTGTGTTTGCTTTTCTTAATCTGAAAAGAATTATTTTTACACGTTGTTTTACAAAAAAACACTTCTATTTGAAATATTTTCCCATTGAAGTTGAGAAAATGTTTAAACGCTATTGAACACAGATGATAACTTTCTATAACATTATCTGTACAATAAGTTACAATCCATAGTAAGTTATAAATACATTTGTTTTAAACAGATGCGTGTCTGGTAGCATCTGTAACAAAAAATAGTTAAAATATTATTTTAGAACCAAAAGTTTTAGTTTTAGGCATTGTATAATGTGTAGGTTTGCATGTTGAACCATATTGTATGATTTGAATCATTGTGCCTGTATAGTATAACATAATGGTAATATGGTATAAAAATAGGGGAAATTCGACCAACAAATTGTTTAAGTTCTATTGTACAAAGCCTAATCACAATACGCTGTTTTGAAGTATAAGGTAGTATGCGACATATCATTACAAACCAGAATTTTTGGCTTTTATATTTATTAATAATATATGGAATTCTCAATTAATACTTTTAACACTAGTGTTTTTTGCAATAAACTATCCTTCTATACTCATGCATAGTCTGAGCAGTATATCTGAGGCCTTAGTGTATTAAAACAGTTTATTTTCCACAACTCAGGGTCATATATGTTTGATATGGTGTCCCGTGCTATATGTGTCAAGAATATAAAAATGGCCTATAAATCGATTGAGACATTACAATACATTATACTAGTTATGAATATTCCATTGTGTAACATTAATGTTCAGTGTCATTGTGAACTGGCCAGTAACATTAAGAAGGCATACTTGTAGGCAAGCCTGCTTTAGTCATTAATGACCCATTCAATTCATCATTCTCTTTGTAGCTCGCAACATTACAGTTTTGGATTACCCAGGTTTCATTACAGTACAATAATAAACGGTATACCAACCGCTCACATATCTGCTCTTACGAAAAATAAATTTAAAAGAAGTAAAGTGTGAAAGACCATTGAATACATGATTTATTTTCTATTTCTAATTATTTGCATTTTCACTCTGTAATTTACAATCTGCATTAAGAATATAGTTCATAACAGAATGGATCTTACAAGTAAACGTTACAAGTGTATGTAATATGAATCTTTAATATTTTTACTATTTAGGGATATACTAAAGCTAGATCGCAGGTTACAGAAATTTATTTTGGAATTTTTTTCTTTTCAGCAAAATGAGGTTGCATTTTGAGTTTAGTTCCAGTTCTTCACTTTACTCTTATTGCAGCGTCTGGTATTGGACTCTATCTCAGACTTGTGTCCTGGAATCTGGAGTCATGTTCCTCTGAAGAGATCCAAAGAAAGTCGACGGTGAAGAAGCTCCAAATGAAACATTTACATCGTTTCCACATCAGGGACACCTATAAGTAAGTGAAGTGGTATTCTCATTGTCTCATCAGAGTACACTAATTGAGTGCACTACGATGTTATAGAGATGTGAAAAGGAAGATGAATCGGAGCTAAACTCAAAATTAAATTGAATCAATCCTTCCTACTACAGCTACATTTGATGCAAAATGTGGTATTTGTTTTCGTGTTGGAACAAGTTTCCTGTATTTCAACCAATAAAAATACTAGGCCTTATTAATAATTAATAATTAAAAATTAATAATAATAACGCCAAAAGATAATAACTAAAAAATAAATGATATTATGTGGATATGACTGTTTGCTGCACGCGATAAGAGCATTGTTTAGTTAGTTAGTTAGGTTATACAAAACTTACATTTCTTTTACATCAGCTTACAAATACTTTAAATTGGGAACATTTTATTTTCAATATTTAACAGCCTCACTGTGGTTCTATACTGAGTGATCTTCACTCTTAACAACGTACGAGTAGTTACTTGGCGCAGCAGTCTGTTAATACGACATTTGAGTATTATGAACTATGTGAATGAAGACGGTATATTGTTTATTAAGTGAAGAAAGGATCACGTAGATTTGACTGCCCAAAATAATGTTTAATTTAACCGGAGATTTTGAGAAGAGCGATATGTTCATATATTTAACAATAAAGTTGCTTTTCTACATATAAAAACAATGTACAGATAAAAATGTCTTGTTTCCAAAGAACGTCTGTTTTATACGAATATAAGTCGAGAGGTTACGAAAGCTGTGATGACGGTGGAGATGACAGTCAAGCGTCTCGGCGTAGGTCTCCTGGGGCCTTTGACAAATAAGAGGCGCTCCCTGACCGCTCATACATTGAACAACTCTCTAAGGACACAACCCTCATATCTCTAGCTCAGACTGTGAAAGTTTCACACACCACTCATTCATTTAATATAAAAGTATTTTTGTGAATTAAATTAGAGTATATGTACAGGGTGCTGTATAAATACAAGTTTGGAATCGGCCTCCCAACTGACCAGCAGTTACTGATAAGAATATAGGACTTATGTTTATCAATATTATTATACTAAGGATTCCACATTTTCAAGTGAATTTCTTGGTTTTCATCACATCATTCGTAGTGAGTCTCGAAAATCGTAAGTGCAAACTTATGCAATATCCAAACTTATATCAAGTTATACATAAAATAAAAAAGCTTTAATAGTAAAACAGAACGCTGCATAGCGGAACTTATAAAATGCATTCTAGTCAAAATAGCAACAGTTTTTTTACAACGTAACTTATGGCAAATGTGAAGTACTATGTTGTTTAATAAATTGTCTTTAAATAAAATGCGGGATGATCATCATAATATGATGAACATTTAGAGGTTGAAATAACACTACGTTTCATGTTTTATCAATGTGATTTGTTCGGCGCTTAGAAAGCTCTGTTTATATCTCTCGGTATAAGATAAATCTCCCATTAAACACGTTTAAAAAAAAAAACATATTACAGTTTAAAAAATTATAAAATTGTCTTCAAATCAAATGCAGGAATGATCATCATAATAGGATGATCACTTAGAGGTTGAAATAACACTATGTTTTTATGTATTATCAATGTGATGTTGTTCGGCGCTTAGAAAGCTCTGTTATATCTCTCCGTATGAGATAAATCTCACATTAAACACGTTTAAAAAAAAACATATTACAATTTAAAAAAATTATAAAATTGTCTTCAAATCAAATGCAGGGATGATCATCATAATAGGATGATCACTTAGAGGTTGAAATAACACTATTGTTTCATGTATTATCAATGTGATTTGTTCGGCGCTTAGAAAGCTCTGTTATATCTCTCCGTATGAGATAAATCTCCCATTAAACACGTTTAAAAAAAAAAAAAAAAAAACATATTACAATTTAAAAAATTTATAAAATTGTCTTCAAATCAAATGCAGGATGATCATCATAATAGGATGATCACTTAGAGGTTGAAATAACACTATGTTTCATGTATTATCAATGTGATTTGTTCGGCGCTTAGAAAGCTCTGTTATATCTCTCCGTATGAGATAAATCTCCATTAAACACGTTTTTAAAAAAAAAAACATATTACAATTTAAAAAAATTATAAAATTGTCTTCAAATCAAATGCAGGATGATCATCATAATAGGATGATCACTTAGAGGTTGAAATAACACTATGTTTCATGTATTATCAATGTGATTTGTTCGGCGCTTGGAAAGCTCTGTTATATCTCTCCGTATGAGATAAATCTCCCATTAAACACGTTAAAAAAAAAACATATTACAGTTTAAAAAATTATAAAATTGTCTTCAAATCAAATGCAGGATGATCATCATAATAGGATGATCACTTAGAGGTTGAAATAACACTATGTTTTATGTATTATCAATGTGATTTGTTCGGCGCTTAGAAAGCTCTGTTATATCTCTCCGTATGAGATAAATCTCACATTAAACACGTTTAAAAAAAAAACATATTACAAATTTAAAAAATTATAAAATGTGTCTTCAAATCAAATGCAGGATGATCATCATAATAGGATGATCACTTAGAGGTTGAAATAACACTATGTTTCATGTATTATCAATGTGATTTGTTCGGGCGCTTAGAAAGCTCTGTTATATCTCTCCGTATGAGATAAATCTCCCATTAAACACGTTTAAAAAAAAAAACATATTACAATTTAAAAAATTATAAAATTGTCTTCAAAATCAAATGCAGGATGATCATCATAATAGGATGATCACTTAGAGGTTGAAATAACACTATGTTTCATGTATTATCAATGTGATTTGTTCGGCGCTTAGAAAGCTCTGTTATATCTCTCCGTATGAGATAAATCTCCCATTAAAAACACGTTTTTAAAAAAAAAAAAAACATATTAACAATTTAAAAAATTATAAAATTGTCTTCAAATCAAATGCAGGATGATCATCATAATAGGATGATCACTTAGAGGTTGAAATAAAAACACTATGTTTCATGTATTATCAATGTGATTTGTTTCGGCGCTTGGAAAGCTCTGTTATATCTCTCCGTATGAGATAAATCTCCCATTAAACACGTTTAAAAAAAAAACATATTACAATTTAAAAAATTTATAAAATTGTCTTCAAATCAAATGCAGGATGATCATCATAATAGGGATGATCACTTAGAGGTTGAAATAACACTATGTTTCATGTATTTATCAATGTGATTTGTTCGGCGCTTAGAAAGCTCTGTTATATCTCTCCGTATGAGATAAATCTCCCATTAAACACGTTTAAAAAAAAAAACATATTACAATTTAAAAAATTATAAAATTGTCTTCAAATCAAATGCAGGATGATCATCATAATAGGATGATCACTTAGAGGTTGAAATAACACTATGTTTCATGTATTATCAATGTGATTTGTTCGGCGCTTAGAAAGCTCTGTTATATCTCTCCGTATGAGATAAATCTCCCATTAAACACGTTTTTAAAAAAAAAAACATATTACAATTTAAAAAATTATAAAATTGTCTTCAAATCAAATGCAGGATGATCATCATAATAGGATGATCACTTAGAGGTTGAAATAACACTATGTTTCATGTATTATCAATGTGATTTGTTCGGCGCTTAGAAAGCTCTGTTATATCTCTCCGTATGAGATAAATCTCCCATTAAACACGTTTTTTTTAAACATATTACAACTAAAAAATTATAATAGCAAACAGTTACAAATCACCGCTATTCACTTTGCAAGCCACTTTTATTAAGACCTGGGTGGTATATTCCATAAACCGTGGATTGATGATACCAAAGCCCTGATATATGTTCTCCCGAACTTGCATAGCAGCTTCTTAGCCATCTAAGGATAATACCTGGCACTAGCAGCAAATCTTGCGTCTCATGACAATCAAGTGGCAGTATCTTAGGCATTGCAATCCCGTCCTTTAATATAAATGGTTAAGGCAAGTGTTCGGAGTTGTCATTTTATAAAACACGGATTGGGTATCAGAGTACTCTGTGGCTAGTGCAAAAGCATCCTTGCTGGGATTGTTTGAGTACTGTGGTCTGTGTGCTTGGTGACGCCGAGTGGGTATACCTTCACAGGCACTCCGGGTCTAAGCTTGGTGGCTACTGTTGAAGTGAAATTGACGGCATTAAGACAAATAGATAAACAGTTTAAAATTGTTCTTTCGTTACAATTCAATTAGGCTCAATTGTTAAATGAAATTTTATCCAAAGCTTCAAAAGAAACAGAAACACTGAAAATTCAATATACGATTGGTTACTGATAGGTGTAATAGATTTAGAGTAAGCTAGATTATAGGTTGAATTTAACAATTCGTCCACACCGAAAAAAGGTGGTTTCCTTTTGCTTTTTGGTGGAACAAATATTTCACCTGATAGTTGTCCAACACAACTGTTTCAGAAGCTCTTTTACAAGAATTAGATTCTTTTGTATTAGTATAAATATTCACTATGTTGAGATTCACTCACCGAGAAAAAAAGGATAAAGGAATAGAAATTGGTGAAGGAACAGAGAATAGGATTATTACAAACATTCCCAGCTTTTTTCATTACGGTGGGCTTTTATAAAAGCGTTTAAATAGTATTTTAAAGGCATTTGATGCTTTATAATAATAATGTTGTCTTTATTTTCATCAAGCGTTTCTCAGTTACATACAGAACAACTGCTTTTCAGAACAACTATCGTCACATACAACATATACATGAAAATGAAATACAAATAAATAAATAAAATCTATACATTAAGCAAATTCTGCCTCATCTTATTCTTAAATGTAGCTATTGAACATTGTTTCACGTTTGGTGGGAGGTCGTTGTACAATTTCGAGCCGAAATAAGAGAAGCTCCTCCTTCCCAACTCCAGCCTAACTTTGGGAAAGTGAAGAAGATTTCCCATGGCGGGTTCTGCGCTGAGAGACCTCATCCCGAAATGAGAGCTTCTCACTAAGGTACTGAGGCTCCTGATTAACAAGAGCCTTGTGGACCATGCGGCACGTCATGACCCTGCAGACGGTCTCTACCGACATCATCCCAGCGGCATCTCTGTAAGGAGAGACATGCTCAAATCGTTTCAAATTGATTATATTTATCACATGTTCAGTATGTAGTAAAATGTGATAGTAACTTTGTCTTTGTAATCTGCATTACACTACTGACAAAGCACTGTATACTTAATATTATCTAAGACTTAAATGTTAACCAATGTTTCTGCCTAGTTGGTGATCTTTGACTGAAAGTGACACCAGCTGTTTAGTATCAGTTGACATTACATTCCTTTTCGTAAATGTAATAATTATTACATTATGTAATTACATTATAGTTATTTCTAGAATTACAAAACATTCCGGGAAACCTTTCCTGTTTTAATCTAGATAAAACATTCCTCGGATTTCAACAAATATTGAAATGAGTATTAGCCAAATAGGCCAGCTACTCTCTTGAATAGTGCTTAACAACATATTAAGCGATTTAATTTTTTTATTTATAAGATTACTCTATATCCCGATCAATGTGTACACTTGTTTAACTTAGTATAAAAACTGAGGATATTTACAGCAAACGGTAAATTGTGTTAATATACCAACGGGTTTTTGGATTCTGGGTAGGTAAAAATTCCTATTAACTTGTGCTCTACAATCCAGTTTATACTTTAACTCACTATAAAGTTCTTAAAATTTTCAAGTCCCTACCTTTTGTACCGCCGACAGAACTGGATGCCTAACTCTGGTTCAGACCCTACAATCTGATTAAGTCGTAATTAAGTATCACTTCTGAAACAGGAATACCATATTTTTGTTTCATTTTTGCATTGGCTATTTATAATGTCTCAATCGTACTTCCTCTATAATCAAATGTACTAATTATAGTTCATAGTTAATAATAAATAGCAATGTATCAATGTAACTAACTATAGGTATTGTATTTCATATAGCAAAATTAGATTTACAGGATTTTAGATGTTTCTTTTTGTGTAACATTTTAAGGATATTTATATATAAAGAATTTAACCAGAGATTTGTTTTATGAAACCTATGAGTAATCCAGAACCATAATAGAGTGCAGATCAAAGGGACTGGGTAAATAAACAAATTAATTTCAGTAACGCAGTCTCTTCTTAGTTGTATTTCTTATGAAACCATTCTTATTACAGTTTTTATAGTATTCCTATGATATTATAGATCTAAAGATGTGTTGCTCAAAATTTAAGATATTGAAATCCTACTGTACTAATACTTTAAAGTAATAAAACTCGAATTGAACGGTAGCTTCTATGCAGATCACTGGTTGTATATCAATCTGATGTATTGCGAGCTAAATGTAATGTTGGAGCCTTGTTTATGTCGGCAATCTTCAGCACGTCGTTTATCGTTAGAGAGCAGTAAATATCTTAGCGAGTCTTAACCTAAATACCCTTTTAGTTTACAAATAGCCACATTAAATTAAGGGAAAAATATGTACTGATATTAGAACGATTTTTACCCCTTTTGCTTTGCAAAGCTTTGTTAGGTATAGTCATTGAGTAATTAACATTTGTAAGGAAACACACACACACACACACACACACACACACACACACACACACACAAACGAGCGCGCGCGCGCGCCTGCACTTGCTTTGGGGGCCTAACTCTTTAATCAAATTATGGAGCCCTATGAGTTATATAAATTGCGTGAACCTACTGATAAAGAGGTTTCCGGAGATATAACCTCAATAAAAAACACTCTGACGTTCTTACATACCTGATCCTCAAACCGAATTAGAAGGCCTTACACAAATGTACCTTTAAATTGCAAACTTTGTTGGAACCCAGAAAACACTACGGTATTCTTAAAACTCCTTGGAAAACCTCATCTCCGAATTCAACTTATAACTTACATTCTCTTTTCCCTGAATTTCTCTTTCCCCTCAGAAACACCAGATGAAGGGCTTAACTCCCAGCGAGCCGAAGGCGAGTCACAGAAATATAGGCATGAAATTATTTATAAAAAGTAAAATCAACTATAACTCTTACAAAAAAATAAGGCAGTAAATTTTAAAAATTTTCCTTTTTGGCATGAATAAGATTTAGAATGATGAGGACTGTATAGTTATATAGAAATTGTTAGGTTAAGATAGAGAAGAACACTCTATATTACATTCCGTTAAGTTCTGTATTGTACCATAAATGAAAAGAAGACAAGGTTGAATGTCATATTTACTAGGAGCTTATTGTCGCTTTCGAATTGCCTCCTCAACCTTAAACCAATAAATGTTTGCAAAAAAGGAAAAGATAATAATTCGGAATGCACTATTGTGTCAAAGAAAAATAGTAAACGTTAATAGTAAACATTATATCGTATGACTGGCTTTTTCTTATGATTTAAAAAATGCATACAAAAACCATAAACCTGTCAGTTTTTTGAAAACGGTTCAAACGTTTATAGTTTTATTTACACTAAAGCTGTAAGTCAAAACAGTTTTAAAAGATACATATATATATATATATATATATATATATATATATATATATAGTTTTAAGATATGATAAGTGCCTTAACAAACAAGGCGACTATGTAGAAAAATAAAGAAAAGTATGCAGATTCTGAAAATAAATGTATTTTGAAAATATAATACAAAATAATTGAATCGGAAAAAGTAAGCGCTCTGTGGTGTAATGGTAGCACATTCACCCGGCAAGTGAGAGATCCGGGTTCGACTCCCGGCGGAGCAAGTCTTTTTGCGATTCAATGTTTATTGAAATTATATATATATATATATATATATATATATATATATATATATATATATATATACAATGATGAAATGGATTAGGTTGTCGGAGAACAAGATCAATAATGTTGAGGAGTATTTAGGAGCTTGGTGTTTCGAGTCATCAGTCGATATTTCCCAGAGAACAGAATACAACCTTGGAATCGGAAGACAAGACAAGTCGTATATGGTGGAGTGAAGTGTCTGGTTGGGGGGGGGGGGAGCGAGGGCACAAATTAGTTCGAAGGATCACCGCACAATACTATTGCGACCACCGAGCGCTAGTGTACAGTCTGATCGTCAAGGAGCCCATGGCATAAAATGAATTGTTGGACCCAAAACGAAAATTCATCCTTATAGAGTTTCTACTCTTAATATACCTATTCTAGACTTTTTAGGTTCGGGACCATCTGTAAGACCCTCAATCCGTGATAACCCTTGAATGTGGCCTACACAAAACCCTACAGTTGGATAGATCCAAGAACACATAGAAACACTGTAATAGCCGTCTTTACTGTTGTGAAGGCACACTTTTCTTTCTTTAATAGCTGTCATTATGCTACTGACTCAGAAAAGGTTCAAGGTATTAAAATAAACATCATATTAAAATCAATGATTTTAGTATGTAATAAGGCAAGTATGTAAGGCAAGTATGTAAATAAATCTTGTTCTTGAAATCTGGTGCAAATAAATCTAAAAAGTTACGTATAGTCTTCGTCTATCAGTAAGTTAATATTTAACAGGTAAATTATTTGTAACTTTAACTTTTAGTAAGAAATATAGCAAACAAATGTTTTCTATTTAGTGAATTATAGTCAGCCTGTAGGGATGTTGTCACATAAACTATTTCTACTATCACACCCAACCAAGGCAGCCATCCTGTGTCAACATGTCTGTCCATGATATATACAGCAAGTGCTCGGTTGGGAGTCTTCAATCTATCGCCGTTTAAACAAAGGTCAATTATAATGTAAAATATATTACTGGCGATCTATACACGTGACATACAACAGAGTGTAATGTATAGTGCAATGGTTGTATTGTTACTTATATATCAACCTAAAACCTGAAACTAAAATATTATATTATATATCATGACCAAAGAAATTGATTATTCATAATATTTCACAACCATGATAAATAACAAATTATCACGAATAATAAACTATCTAAATGAACAGAAATAAATGTTTAAATTAGAATAATAAAGTAAAAGCAATTTAAAGACTGCACAGCCATTCCCGTTGCTTCTTAATGCTATTTAAAAGCTCCGCTCGAGGAGGCCGAGCAATTTATGTAATTTCACGAAACCTTGTTTCAGTTTGTTGTATTTTATTTTGTTCGTTCATAAAATAAATATTTGTTGGATTGAATTTTTTTATACGTGTAAGGACCGTCTTTGTATTGTTTTACATAGTAACAATAATTTACTTATTTATATATACAATCTTTATTGTTTTGTAGCTCATGAGCTTACCCACCCATCTTTTCTTGATAAGCCAATAACAAATCCTAGAGGCTGCTGTATGTGAAACGATAAATCATGTCTCTTATCCTGGCTAGACAGTGTTGAACCAAACCATACAGAAAGAGATTATCTTCTCAGTGATCAATCGTAGGTCAATATGTTTATTATAAATATAATTTAAATTGTATTTTTATTTTTAATAATAATACGTTGTGTGTTTTATTCAGTTATGAAAATGGGTAGAGGTTAAATTAACATTTTGAATGAGTGTACTTGTATATGCGTGTGTACAAGTGCGTGTATCAGTTTATTTTACCTCTCTTTGTAGTCACTGCCAAAGATACAACAATGGTCTGAATTTTCTTTTAGCTGGTACTTGTAAACAGTAAATATTTGTATAATACTTCCTATTGTTTCCTAAAGAACCTCTTAAAAGAGCATTTATTGTTTATTGCTGTTTATTGGTCAAAATAATTCTGGTTACTCTATTTCTTCAAGATAGGTTTTTTTCTTGACGTGTTGACTCTATCTAAGAAAAATATATCTCCCAGATAAACAGGGTAAATTTAAAGGATCGAGTGAGGCAAATCTCAGAGACATCTGTATCAGTCCTGACCTATTGGTTGATTTAATTATGAAAGCTTATTTCGTTTACAATGGATGGAGTGTTTCTAAAATATAAATATCAATTTATAAGTGATGTATTTGGAATTTACAAAGAATTAAATAGACTCAGCAGTGGTTGGAAGAGAACTACAATAAAAAGAATTTTATTTTATTAAACAATTGTTTAAAAATGCGCACATGTACAATTTGAAATATATTACAAGAGATAATGTTTTAATAAATTAATATTATCAAAAAACTGATCGCAGTAGTTGTTAATAGACTAGAGAGCCGAGCAAAATTTGCCAATCATATTCCTCAATTTATCCAAACCGTATTTTCGACTCGGTACGTCTCGCATTATGTTGATGCAGAATGTGAATTTAATGCCAAGAAAAATTAGAATTATCTTGGTGTTTCACAAGGATCTACTGTATCTTTGAAACTTTTGTTCCATGCAAAACACTAAATATACATACATCTACAAAATAAGTATCTAAAACATAAGTATACATTCCGCAGAAGTATTTGGCTTATACCAAATATTAAAAAAACACATTATTACAGTGTGAACAACGTTAAACCCTTATCCGGTACTCGTAACAAAAGTAACACAATGGTTAATATTTACTGAAAAGTTTAATTCCTCTGATACTAATATACGCGAAGATAAAATATTGAAACCCAATAATCTTCCAGCTTTACATTTGAAATCCTGGCCCAGTTTGTTTTGATAAGTTATTTACGCGTTTTATAACATTGTATGGAAGATAATTCTCATTCCTATAACTTTATTATTTAGTAAATATATAAAAGATAAGTTTTAAATTAAACCTTATTAATTGATGTAATGTTTTTGCGCGAAAATTTGACGTTAACTCTTCTAAGGCTGGCACTGTTTCTAGCTGTTGTGAAAAAGACTGGTTTTAAAAGCCGTAATTGTGTGGTCAAGACTAGGGTATTTTTAACATCGGAGCATATTTTCAGTTAAAGCTCTGCAACAATGGAGTTTTTATATTTAATAAATGTTCAACTTTTTTTTGGGCCATTTAAATAAAAAAAATGTCCCACCATATCTCATGATACACTTAAAAACAATTCTAAAAATAAAAAACGGTATTAGCCTTCATGAATGGTATTATTTTAGTTCATTTTATTTCGATTCAAATAAATTCATTTTACTTCAATTCCAATTTAATAAGTATACTTTACATTTTGCATGATACAACAGTTATACATGGTCAAGAATAAGTTCAATGATGGTGCGCGTTCTTCCAAGAGATTTTGCTGAGCGTCAGTGAACACTCAGAATGCTAGCACGTCTGCTGAAGATATGTAAAATATTTTCAGGATGATACGCTGTCTGGCTATCTGTCTGCAGGGTGTGTGAAAGAGCTATAAGTTTGAAAGATTGAATGTGATCTCTTCGAAGCCTGTTACGCGACAAGGCCTTCTAAACCGACAGAGATAAAATGTGTATCAACTAAGAGACGAAAGAACGTTATGGTTGTTCATTTTTTGCTGCGACTCCTCTACCCACTAACCTTACTTGGTGTAATGAAAACTGCTACTCAAAATGTTGATATTTGTAATGTCAGTGTAAATTAATATTAATATTTTTGTATAACAATTTAATTATTAGGATTGTATACAAAATAGATATATAAAAATAAAAACTCGACTGTTTCATCACAAACAAATTATGGAGAAATTTAGCTGTCCAATTGACCTCTTTGTACTTCTAACTGTTATTACACAAAATAAGTATGTGAGGATTTTCTAAGGATTTTGTTAACATAAAATAAATGCACGCTTCTCTTTATTCAATGTACTAATAATAACATAAAAAATTCGAGCAAAATATTGTACCATTAAACGTTTCACGCTTTGCTATAACATAAAATATATTACAAAGATTGAATAAAACCAATAAAAAGAGTATATTGAATAAGGAATAAGCAAAGAACTTACTACGTTATAACATAGTAATACTATGCTAAAAATTTAGCAGTCATTGAGAATATTGTTGGAAGAAAAGCATAGATTAGAACTAAAACTTACTTTGGAGTTGATTCTGCACAGTGTAAACCATCATTGTGCCCATAAAACGCCTCTGCAGTAGCTCTAAGGGTCTGATTTGAATTTAAAATTCCTCATTATCGTTTTATAGAATAGATATAATAAATATAGAAATTTGATAATGGAATATTCTAATTTCTTCAGCCTTTTCAAAAGTATTATTAACTTTTAAATGATCCTGTTTAAAACTAAATTATGTCAGAAAATATATCAGGGTGTGTACAGAATCCTCATAATAAATTTAAAGCAATCTATCGTATTTCTTAAAGTAAATATAACAGGTCTGAAATTAAAATAGTATGTTGTAAAACATTACTAAATTATACGTAATTAGTTTATAAATTTATTTATACTAGTAATCACAAAATCCGTGAATACAAAATGAATTCCTAGAAGTTCAACACAAGTAAGTTTTATGACTTGATCCTACATTTAAGAGTTCATAGCATGGAACCGTCTTCCTTTTATTGCTTAAGGAGTAGTAATTACCTCAAAAGCTGTTCGGCTTTATGTGTTTTGTTATTTGTGTTAGTACTTATTTTCGATCAGATGATTATAGACCAGAAGAATAGTATGAAAATCATCATAAAAATTTGTAATCAATGAATCATTAGTTTCATTATTAGCTGAAACAATGAAATATATATATTTCATTATATTATTGTTTATTATTTTATTTTTTTTTATATAGATTATATATATATAAAAAATATATATACTCCCGGCGGAGCGAGTACTTTTTGTGATTCAATGTTTATTGAAATTATATATATATATATATATATATATTGAAGTATGTATATAAATATTTATTATTTACGCATATTTGAGAGATTTTAAGTAATGAAGGAAAATTATCATAATATAAATATAAAACTTCCTACCTTTTTCTATAAAGAATCTATTTTGTGTGCTATATAAATAAAGTTTGAAAAATAAATGATGCAATTATATGCTAGTGACATAGTCTCAATTCTTTACAATTTTATGTAAAAGCGATGAATTTCCTTAATTTAATTTTATTACTGGTTTGAAATCTGTGCTAATTTTTACACAATTAAACCTAAAGAAGTGAGCTATAAAAATAAAAATACTATGTCAAACTTTCATTAAATTTATGACGCCATAAAACTTGAGAAACACGCTGTTAGTTGGATAGTCACGCAATAAGTTTCTTGATGTTTGCTCGTTTTTTCAAGACTGCTGTCTTTATTAATGTGTAAAGATTCTAGAAAACTTGGTTGTAGTTTCTTATTGGATAAAGAGCTGGCAGTTACTGAGAATTAAGCTAGTAAATAACGGCGTTGTTGGCAAATAATACATTTGTTAACGACTGACGGTTTTTGCTTTGAAAATTTCTCATTATAAGTATACTTAATGACTTAGTTTTTCCTATTAATACATTTTTATTTTGTAATTTGTATAATTTTGTTTCTGTGTACTTATAAAATACCAAAAATTAAACTTTTACATTTCTAAACTTTTACCTGCTTAATTGATCTGTTTCTTGTTCAGTTAATTTTAAAGTGCTTTCAATTTAATTTCTCTTGTTTTTCCAAGAGAGTGGCGAAAAATCCTACATATACTGTTATTACATTAAAAATATAATTTATTATTAATAATGTAAGGCATAAATTTGAGAAAAATATCTATTTTATACATAATAAATTTCGTGCAATTGTATGTGGTATTTTAAATATATAACATTCATAATTCATTCATTAAATATACATATTTTATAAAAAAACCAGAATTAAAAATTTCAACAAACAGGGTCTCATCAACTATTAGAGTCACTATACTATCACTTTTGTAGGGCTTACCTTTGTAGAGCTTTGGAAGCCTTATAGTAGGATGTATTTTAAATAACTTTCGGAAAAGGAACATTCAGAATAGTAGAACTTTGAATTTGTTATATAATTTACTCCATGTAAACATAACTAGATCATCTGTTATTTTTAAAAAAGATATAAGGTAATTGTTTATACATTCTGATTGAATATTTAAGGTTATCTAGTTGAATTTTGTTGATTAAAGCCTTAGTTTGTAAAAAGGTTTTCTTAGTTTCATTACAATTTAATCAACAATTTTGCTATACTAACTTCAATACTCTGTAATGGAAAAACTACTGAAACCTGAGAAATTTGCATGCAGCCCTGAAACAACAAATGCTTCTTAACAATGGAAACATTGGTTTCAAACGTTCAATACATTCATAGAAAATGCTGAAGTTAAAGAAGATAAGAAACTTGGAGTACTAGTGAACTTTCTAACCTATGAAAACTATGAAATTTTCAGTGAGTGTAAAGATTACAACAATGGGTACTTTGGGATTATACCGACCACACTCGGACATGAATCGTTATTTGACATTTTGCTTCTACTGATTACTAGATTAGCGTAGAACAATATTTCGTCAATATAAAACAGGAATTGTCTTATCGCAAACCCCTCCCCATCCTCAACAGAGGTCAAAGTCGAGCGGTCTAGTAGATAACGTGATTGCAGAGTCTGGCCGCCCGTTCAGCTGGTTCGTCGCTTTGTTGTACTTCCGTACCTTTACATTTCTCCAAGCACAAAAATTCAACAAAAACAAACATTATTAAACTAAAACTAAACTCTTTATTGAAAAACACTCAAAACTTGTTTTTATTCTTGATCACACTCCGCCACCCAAAATGCGAGTGCCTCCGGCCATCAGCGCGGGCTTCGGCAGCACCTTCGGCCGAAGCCCGCGCTGATGTCGACGAAAGAAAAACATCCCTCAAGATAGTACCTATCAGTAAAATATCAAATTATAGAGGGGCTGATCAGAAATATAAATTGAATTGTAATGGAAAGGCAATTATGTACCGTGCAAATCATGTGATGCCGCGCGGCCTGCCGTAATCGGGATTCTCGAGAAAGATAAGATAACAGCGACAACAATACCGATCACAATACCTAGAAACACTTGTAAGTTTGTAATTTTATAATTAAACAGTTGTTTTTTCGTTCTATCATGTTTGTTTCTATAAATTTATATTTTTGTGTTCTTCATACTGGTGTGGTCGGTATAATCCCAAAGTACCCAACAATGCTATACAAACTTTAGAAACATTATTCATACCTAAGGAAAATGTACTTTTTGCTAGAACCTTGCTTGCTAATCATAAACAACAAGAAGGAAAATCAATAAATCACTATTTGCAAACGCTTAAATCTCTTAGTAAGGAGTGTGATTTCGTAAATGTCGATGCTAAAACCTATAGTGATGAGTCTATCAGAGATGCCTTTATTAGTGGTTTAAATTCTTCTCAAATCAGACAACGTATTCTGGAACATAATGTTTTAACCTTGGAAAAAGTTGAAGAAATAGCTCGTTCCTTATAGTCAGCTCAGAAACATGCGGACGCTTATTCCATGACTTCAGGTGTACCTCAATCATATTGTCACAACGTTGATACGAGTAGTAATTTAAAGATTCCTTCAGACAAACTAAAAACTCAGGAGACAATTCTACTGCTGCTGCTGTATCAGCACACGGACTCCGACAGAAATTTTATTTTTGTGGAAGAGCAAGACATATTTCGAGAGATGACTGCCCTGCAAAAGATGCTATTTGTAAAGGTTGCTCGAAAACTGGTCATTTTCTCAGAGTTTGTTTATCTAAGAATCTTAAAAAAGGTAAGATAAATTCAGCCTCTTTAATAACATGTCCCGTAATTAATTCAGCAGTAACACCCAAAATATTATCTAAAACAATTGTATCCGGAAATGTAAAGGGAATTTCTGCTAAGTTTTTAGTTGATACTGGAAGTTCTGATAGTTTTATTGATAGTAGTTTTGTAAAGGCTAACAACCTTAAAACACTTCCAGAAGTCAAACAGGTGTCGATGGCATCTACGTCACTCGTTTCACCAATTAAAGGGTATGTTAGGGTAGATCTGTATGTACAAGACAATGCTTACAAACAAATCAAAATGCTTGTAATTGAAAGGTTATGTACTGATGTACTGATTGGACATGATATCATGAAACTACATACAAATGTTACTGTAGACTTTGGGGGACCAAGATCATCTTTCTCCGTTTGTAACGTTGCCTGTGCTAATGTGGAACCACCATCATTATTTCAGCACATGACTAAAGATTGTCGACCTGTTGTGACTAAGACAAGGCGGTTTTTTTGGGGAAGATGAAAAAATCTATACAATGAGAAATACAGTCTCTTCTGAAAGATGGTATTATCGAGGAAAGTGTTTCTCCATGGCGAGCTCAAGTGCTCATTACCAAAAATGAAAACCACAAGAAACGACTTGTAATAGACTATTCTCAGACAGTAAATAAATTTACATTATTGGATGCTTATCCTTTGCCAGATATCGAATCACTTGTGATAAAAATTGCTAAATTTGATACTTTCAGTTCATTGGATTTGTGTAGTGCTTATCATCAGATACCAATTCCATAGCATGAAAAAACAACTTACCGCTTTTGAAGCTAATGGGCAGTTGTATCAGTTCAAACGCATTCCTTTTGGAGTAACCAACGGCGTGTCCGCTTTCCAAAGGACTATAAATAAGATTATTTCAGAAGGAGAACTCGAAGGTACTTTCGCATATATTGATGATGTTACAATAGGAGGAATGGGTAAACAAGATCATGATAAAAATTTAGAAAAGTTTATGGCTGTGGCTAAGAAATACAATCTAACATTGAACCTGAAGAAATGTAAATTTGCTCAAGATACTATATCTATCCTTGGTTATCAAATCAGAAATAGGACTATACGTCCCGACCCAGAGAGATTACAACCACTTTTGGACATGCCTCTGCCTCATGATGCTGCTTCTCTTAAACGAACACTTGGATTGTTATCACACTACTCCAAATGGATACCAAGGTTTTCTGACAAGATTAGAAGTTAAGTAAGCTGTAAGAATTTTCATATTGAACCAACCTCCATTGCCGCTAGTGATTTTCAAAACATTAAGAAGGATATAGAAAGATCTTTTCTTGTGACTGTTGAACCGGAAAATCAGTTGATAGTCGAAACTGATGTTTCAGGAGTTGCAATAGCTGCTACACTGAGCCAAAATGGACGTCCTGTTGCCTTCTTTTCTAGGACTTTGTCTGGAAGTGAAAAACAACACTCAACAGTAGAAGCACAGGCCATCGTAGAATCTATTAAGAAATGGATACATTTTTTGTTAGGGAGACAATTTATTCTCATAACTGATCAAAAAGCTTTGTCATTTATTTTTGACCAAAAACATTCTAGCAGAATTAAAAAACGTCAAAATCATGCGCTGGCGACTAGAGCTTTCTCCTTTCTCGTACGACATTCAATATCGACCTGGTAAAGAAAACGTTTCTGCAGACGCACTCTCTCGGATCTGTAATGCCTCTACGACTGACAAAAAGCTTTTTGAAACGCACCAGGCTCTTTGTCATCCAGGAATAACGCGTTTCTATCACTGGGTACGCAGCAAGAATTTGCCATATTCTTTGAATGAGATCAAATCAATGACTTTATCTTGTCCTATTTGTTCAGAGGTCAAACCTAGATTCCACAAACAAACCAACACATTGATAAAGGCCACTTCACCTTTTGAAAGACTCAATATTGATTTTAAAGGACCACTACCATCGTCAAGTACAAATCGTTATATGTTAAATATTGTTGACGAGTACTCTCGCTTCCCATTCTCTTACCCCTGCAAAGAGATGACTTCGAGTACTGTGATAGAATGTTTGGAAAACTTGTGCTCTGTTTATGGTATACCAAATTACATCCATTCTGATAGAGGCAAATCATTTTTGTCTGATGAAATAAGGACATATCTTCATCAAAAGGGGATTGCTACAAGTTTAACCAGTCCATACAATCCTGCAGGAAATGGACAAATTGAGAGGTATAATGGAATTATATGGAAGAACGTTACACTTTCACTAAAATCCAAAGGACTGGACCTACGATACTGGGAGTCTGTACTTCCAGAGTCTCTACATTCGATACGCTCTTTACTATGCACAGCAACAAACTGCACTCCACACGAGAGAATGTTCATACATCCACGCCGATCAACTAAAGGTACTTCACTACCAGCATGGTTACTGCAACCTGGTCCAGTACTAACTAGGCGAAATGTAAGAAGCAGCAAATACGAACCACTAGTTGATGAAGTTGAACTAGTAGAAGCAAATCCACAATACGCACTAATTCGTTACCCCAATGGAAGAGAATCTACTGTTTCACTAAAACACTTAGCTCCCCGAGATGATAAAAGTCTAATGGTGACAGACTTATCCAATTGGTCGGAAGAACAGGAGGTGGAGGATGAACATGAAGATGCATCACAAGGAAATAAGGAAGATTCCTCAAAATACACTGAAGTTGAATCTGAACAGTTCAATCAAGAAAATAAAATAGTTTCTCCTCGAAGAGGATCAAGAATAAGAAGGATCCCTGAACGTTTCAATGACTACCTCCTACATTCAGTGGGGGAGAATGTTATATAATTTACTCCATGTAAACATAACTAGATCATCTGTTATTTTTAAAGAAGATATTAAGTAATTTTTTATACATTCTGATTGAATATTTAAGGTTATCTAGTTGAATTTTGTTGATTAAAGCCTTAGTTTGTAAAAAGGTTTTCTTAGTTTCATTACAGAATTGATAACAAATATGATAAAGAATGACATATTGAGTGCATTTTTATATGTTAATATAATTAACAGTTCTTGTGTATAGTATAAACATATGTTGGACAAGACTTACAAGTGAATCAAGGAACATGAAAATAAATAGAGCGTCTTATATAAAACCAACACGCGTGAAGCGCCTTGAGACAAGATTCTGTTTTACTCACTGATGACAAGATATCAGAGGCTGCAGGTCAGACAGTCTAGTGATGAGCTTGTACAAGGCTGTTTTATTCACTGATGACAAGAGATCAGAGCCGGCAGGTCAGGTAGTCTAGTGATGCGTTTGTACAAGACTGTTTTATTCTCTGATGGCAATACATCAGAGCCGGTAGGTCAGGTAGTCTAGTGATGCGTTTGTACAAGACTGTTTTATTCTCTGATGGCAATACATCAGAGCCGGTAGGTCAGGTAGTCTAGTGATGCGTTTGTACAAGACTGTTTTATTCTCTGATGGCAATACATCAGAGCCGGTAGGTCACTTAGTCTAGTGATGCGTTTGTACAAGACTCTGTTTTATTCTCTGATGACAATACATCAGAGCCGGCAGGTCAGGTAGTCTAGTGATGCGTTTGTACCAGGCTCTGTTTTATTCACTGATGACAAGAGATCAGAGCCGGCAGGTCAGGTAGTCTCTTAGAGAATTAGCAATTCTCATTGGGCCTGGTCAAAGCTGACATGAGGTGGAATGGCAGCCATTTACTATGGTAATGGCTCTCTCAGGTACTTAAATGCTTTGACATCAAATATTGGAGTTATGTGAAAACTAATGTCTTTAATATTGCAAAGTGAGTAGTTAAATGATTGTACTAGTTATTTTTATTTATTTTGATCAATTCCAATACATTATTTACTTATATATAAGGAGTATATGATTACCAAAATATACGTGTCTAAAAAGACAGTACCAGGAAACTATAAGGATGTAGAGTAATAAGATAATTCACTAAACATGTATCCAGGAAGTAAATTTTAATTTATAGTTAACAGCATTAGAAATATATGTTTCGAATGAATATATATTCTTGAAAAATAAATTTATATAAAACAACTGCATCATTGAAGATAAATACAGTACCAACATATTAAGAACCCAGAATCTCGTCACTAAACAATTATTTAGTATCAATAGTTAGATAGATAAATGTGTTCCAATAACCTAAGTTATTAATTAGTCAATGAAAACAACCAGAATGTACAATAATAAAAATGTAATAGTGTAGTGCAATAGTAAAAATAGTAATGCTACCTAATATGTAACGTGAGGGAGTTCAGTGAATTAAAAAATTAATTTTAATGCATAAACTTATTAAAAAATTAACTTTATCTTTTATATACAATTAATATTATATTTGGGTTTATGTTAGTGCTTATAAGCACCAAACGTTAACAATTGAAACAAGTTTGTATATACAATCTTCAACTGTATAACTGAAAAATATTAAAAGATTACAGTAAATTTACAAACAATTTTGTTTAAAAACTATAAATTTATATAATTTATATTGCAAATAATATTGAACAACCACCACATAGTAAAAAAATGTTATTAACAATTAAGATCGTTAGGAAAGTATAACATTCGTGTTGGGACGTTGGAGTAAATATATTTCGTTATTAACCCTTCTTATTACCAAATTGGTTCGAAAACAATGATTGATTAAAATAAATTGTAAGTCCGTAAGATAATATTGGTAAAAATTCGTGCAGAAGACAGAATAACCATCTTGAAAAATTGCAAAAAATCGTTAATCACCTTTTGACAATACAAAATTGAACTGATAGATTAAAGCAAATTGCTCATGTCACATCTTGTTTAATAAGGTCCTGTTTCAGCTAGGACCATCCATATTGAGAAAATGAAAGAAACACAAATAAATATATATTTCATATCGTAATAGAAAGACATGCTCTTCTGGAAGTGTTCGTTTATGAAATAAAAAAAATAGTTTTTATGTGATCCTAGTGGAATTAAACCCTTCTATTAGATTTTAAAGCAGTGTACTTGCTAGAAACCTATAACGATATTTTTCAAAATTTGTTTCAAACTCTATAAAGGATCTAAATGTATGGTTGAATGTCGATTGCCTAATAAGATTTAAATATATACAGTAATGTATAGTAAGTGTTAGTTTACTTTCAGATAGTTTTTATCAATGACTTAATATATTAATACCTCTCTTTTAAGAAAAGAATCCTTAAATCCCATATCGGGAGGAGAAGGTAGCATTCTATATGGCTATCCGTCATATTAAAATATGTATTAAAAACTAAAAAAATAAGATATATATTTCTTGCTTTCAGTTACAAGTAATATCTCATAATTGTGAAACCAACGGGAACTTTGTAATAAGACAGAATTCACAAAAGTTATATCGTATTTCACTATATATATTTTGAGCTATATAAACTAACATAACACTTTTATCCTGCTATTCAACATGAACTGCGAAGATGTCGTGGGCGACTTTGCAGTTGTTACTGTAAATGTGTTTCTTTCCTGCTACGTTTAGAGAAACTTTTATATCGCAAACTGTTCTTCCTTGTTGATCAAAGGTTACAAATCGTCTACTGTTCATACCGCTAGCTGTGATATGGTACCACTAATATGAAAATAAGTAACTAAAACACACACACACACACACACACACACACACACACACACACACAAATATAATTTTTCAAACATCGTTGAATCACAAAAGGTACTTGCTACGCCTTGACTCGAACCCGGATCTGTCACTTGCCGGGTGAGTGTACTACCACTACACTACAGAGCCTTACTTTTTGCATATAATCGGAAGACCAAATACCTGTCTAACGACTGTATATATATATATGTATATATATATATAAATACATACATATACATACATAAACATATATATATATATACACACTATATATACATACATAATTATATATCAAATAAATAAATATATATACATATATATATATTTATAAGTCTTAATGGAAGATATATTTGATCAGTTATAACCAATCCCTTCTCACCTGTCCCGTTTCATATTCCCTCTTTTGGCATAGTAAAATATGTTTTATACAAACTTTTAAAAACATATTATTCGTCGTATACATATGTGTATTCATCTCAGATAAGAATATTAAGGTTCAAATTGTCGATTTGTTTGGAATTTTTGTGTTTACCCATAAAGGTTTACAGTTGTTATAATCAATTTACCCTATAAAATGTCATTATTTAAATTCTACTGAAAAAACTTAAATGTAATCCAATTTGAGAGGTAAATTGTAAAAAATAGAATTTTACAAGTAATGAATATAGGTTTGATTTATTCCGAATTATATTTATGTGAAGACATTATTTGAATATTCAAATAAACTTCTGATAACTTTTACACCTTTGTATTAATTACACTGTAAATGTAAAACAGTTATTAAATATCTTGTGGCGTGAATTTAACTAATTAACGTCATGATACGATTATGTATTTATCAACCTGATTAAACCCAAATGCAAGTTGCATGAGGTTTTATACACAAAGCAAACAGAGCGGTATAACCCGGTGTTGTAAGAGTTGAGCCAATATTACCAGCGTCCTTGTTGTTTTTTATCGCGTTACTAAATGTGACCTCTGGACTAGCGCGATTCTCACATTTAATGACCTAGAGGTTATAATTTTTAGCACTTGCAATAATGAGCTATTTTTCATTTTAAATAACGAAGTATTTTTGTAATAGGCGTTAATACAATGTATATACGAAATTAAATGCAGTTCTAAATTGTTTAAGAGGCTTACAATTTGATATAAAACGTTGAGATAGACTTTTAGTTTTGTTTGGGGTTAAATTACAAAATGATTGTGTTCTGCAAGGACGTTGTATACTTTATGTGACGAGGTAACCTTTTAGCGAAGCTCCATTACCAGAGTCAATAGGCAATTACCTGAGTGATGAAGTGAAGAACCTTTATTTTGTTCAACATGGTCAAAGAAATATGATTGAAAAGCTGCATATCTTAAAGGGGGTTTCGTACCTCCCTATATCAACTATACTAATTTATGATAATCTTTTCAGACATTAATGCACATAGAAGTTTTTCATTATTTTATCAGCTAACCTTATTTCCCAGTGAAAACTTTGCACTTGGTATTTTACGGCCAATATTTTTAAAACATAAAAATTAAGTGATTATTTATTTACTTTTTTTAATACCGATATCCTTTTGTGTATTATCATGAAAAACTAAGCAGCTCGTAAAAATTTGCAGGCCCTAGATAGAAATCTTTCTAAAAAATACAATATATGTATGTAAACTTTCGGGAAACGAGGATTTGTTACTACAATTACATTTATTCACCATTGCAGCGATTTTTCTAATTACCAAAATTGCGCGAATATAAAACGTAAAATAGAGGAAAGAATGGATTATATTACCAGGAAATGTTAAGGTTAAGAAACCCTCTAGATCACTTGACAACCTGACTTCCAAGGGCTGAAGGGTGTCTTCCTAACCTCTCGCATCGGCCGGGCAGGCGGGCTGTTTGCAAGGACTGGATCGCATAGCGGTCACCCATCCAAGCAGCAGCCACGCTCGATGTTGCTTTTGTTTAGGAGAAGCTGGTCCCCTTTTAAGCCTTATTCTACCCGTCCTCATGGGTCACGGGCCTGTGCGAGGATCTTATCAAACAGAATAAGGGGGAGAGTCGATACAGTACAAGGTCGATGCTACTGATAAAAAGTGCAACGGTCACAGACAGGATTCGAACCTGCGCTTTCTCTAACTCTAACTCAAAGTCCAACGTCTTAGACCGCCCCCCCCCCCCCACCCCCCACCCCCCCCCCCCCCCACCCCCCCCCCCCCCCACCCCCCCCCCCCCCCACCCCCCCCCCCCCCCACCCCCCCCCCCCCCCAACCAAAAATTTCAGTGACTATAGTTTAGAAAATCTCTACGATTTCTTAAATTTACATGATTATAAACAATCTGTACCTTCCACTTATAAATTTCTATCACATTTAAAAAAAGTTTAAAATATTGACGTAATGATTTACATAAGGTTGCACATTAAGAGGTAAAGTTGTAAGTAACAGTTTGGTCTATAGATTATTGAAAGCTTTAATATATTTTACTGTTTGAGAATCGCTTTTCCATAATTACAGTGACTTCTAACCGCCATCTTTTCAACTTTTTTGGAGTTGTAATGTATTGTATACGTATTACTATTTTTCTTATTAACATGTATATTCTGTTCATCAATTATGTTGGTATTACAAATCATGGCGTTTATTTAATAAACGTTACATGGCGGAGCAAGTCACGCGATCCTACGAACCAAATCACACCAAAGCATCATCCCTCTCCAACAAACTAGAGCCTTTCTCTTTCACTCCATGTTCTTCCAGCAACCATGTAACACCACGTATTTGTGTGTCCGCTCCGCCAGTGTAAATTTCAAAGTCTATTCGAGTCTTATTTCACTCCTTTACAAATTAATGACATTAATGGTGCAGTGCATAGAAACATTACAGTTTGGCGGCGACATTACAGGAGTGTTTGACCTTTTCTGACTTTCCTTTAAAAAAATTTGAATACATTACCTTTCCCTTATTGATCCTTGGATAATAAGTAGTAGGTGGTTGCGCTTAGTAGGTGGTTTAACAACTAAGCACAACAGTTTAACCATGTAGCTGCAATTAAAGTAACAGATTTAATTATGAGGAAATGGTAAGATATTTTTCCTTTGAAGAGAAATAACTAATATAGATTTTTTGGAGGATAAAATTAGCACTCTACTATTAATATGCGAAATATTTGTGATAATTGAATACACAATGAGAATCCGGTTCGGAGAGGAAAATATTACATCCATAAAGAGGTACAAATAAAATTAAACTATGGAGACATCCGTAGATGGACGGACGTGTGAGACATGAGGTGTAAAGGGTGCATGTGGGATAGATGCCCAGCTCACCGATGTTGATCTTGGTTCTTGCCTCGCTTCATCCGAGATGGGGGAGAACTTCCAGCTTGGCCAGGGCCTCTAGGGCTGCACTGGGATCCAATACTGCGAGAACAAAGGGATGAGCAACCGCAGCCGGACCATGACTCTAGTACGGCTCAAACAGTACAACTATAACAACAAATATGACAAAGTAGGGTAATAATATACCTCTAGACGGTACTGCTGCTTTGCCCGAGAAAAAACAAAGTGCGAGACTTTGGAGTGATCGCGGCAGAACCAAATCTTCAGAACAGCTGGTACCGATATATAACTGAATGTTCTAATCTAAGGGACGCTCCTGGACGGTAGACAGATGTGTCCAGCAATGAGAGACGGCAGTCAAACCGGACGATAGCTACAACGGTCACTTAGATAAGCTCACCACAACTGATTTTGGCATAGAAAAGCCATATATTATTGTAAAGGTAACAAAGACAACAACTTTCTATTAAATATTAAAAACTAAAACCTACTTCTGGATATATTGTAAATATCAAAAAGTTTGTCTTTTAAATCAACATGCAACTAAAAGGGCAGATTCCATTATAATAACTGCACAAGGAAAGAACTGAAGCGCTGCCTTAGCGTTAGATAAATTTAAAACGTTATTCAATTAGTAGAACAAGTCTCGTTTTATTAAAACAACCTTCTTGAACTCTCCCGTTTATAATTTACCATCTTAGCTGGTAATGATGCTTTTATGTTAGTTTTCCTAGTTTAATACTAAAATGCTTAGAAGCAGCAATTTATTTTAAGTAGGAACTTAAATATTACAACTGAAAATTTGTAATAATATATAATATTTATATATTATAATTTTATATGTATATATATATACATATATATTTTAATATATATACATATATTTATATATATATATATATATAAATCTAATCTGTATATATATATAATATAGACTAATCTGTCTTTATAAATATATATTCATGGTCAACATAAACCAGCATATTGCTTGAAATGTCACTAGTGTATAAAGGAAGCTGCATGCAAAATTTAAAGGGAACAGTCTGTTCCCTTTCAAAATAATCGTGCAGACAATCAGATAGAACAGACAGACAGACAGAATTGAAATGTTTGCAAAGCCTGTACCTAAACTTACAAATTTATTACATTACAACATTTCTTAATCACTAATGTCCGGTTATAATAAAAAGTCCTAAAGCAGAGTTTTAAAAATGCTGAGTGAACATTTAAAATAGCTTTTTTTTAATTAAAAAATATATAGAATAAACTTAGCGTGAAGTAAGGAGCTGCTCACATTACACCGGAGCAGTGTTTGAAATGCGTTTGAACAGCGATTTCTCAGAAAAAGGCAATGTGCTCTATTGAGAAGCGTCGCAATTGATTAAGAGTATAAATAAATGCGTAATTTGTTTTACAGCCGGCGTGGCTCGGCGATTCCCCTTTACGGCCCCAAGCTGAATAGTATCGGATTTCCAGTTCCTTATTACTTAAAACAAAAATATTTAAAATATCATTTATTTAATTCGTAAGTTGGATAGTTAATAGAACTACCATTTATTCATATTATTTATTGATTTATTAAATTATCATTCATAAACATTTGAATACAATAATTAATTTAATTAACAAATAAAAATATAAAATTACGTTTAACGTTTTGAGCTTTCAACAATTCCGCTCCGCAATAACAAAGGCTGGGATATTATGCGGCATCCCTTTACTAGCGATACCTAGGGCTATTAAGTATAACAACACAACAGTCTATAAACTGTTGTTACTTTAAGGGCGTGTTTTTGTTCATTAAGTACATAATAAAGTAACAAAGGTGGCGCCATTAAAAGCAGAAAAGGCCTTGTAAACAGAAGCAATCGCAAAATTAATTGGCTTGTTTGTCTCAAAGGTTTGATTTATTTGAACTATTCAAGTTTAGTTTATTTGAAATTCACAATAAATATTCAGATTCAAAACTATAAAATGGCACAAAATTCTCTGAATAATTATTAAATATTTTCATATTCGAATACTGATTGCTGTACAATATACATATATCACTGAAATTCTAAAATCACTTAGCAAAAGACTCTAAGGAATGTGTTTAACTTCTACTCCCTCCTGCAAGGGTTGCCACTGGCCACTACTTACTCAACAAGTCGGCCTGTACTTTCATAAACTCTTAAAGTGGGGATTCGGATGATAATTAAGTATCAAAACCGGTATTATATGTCAAAGTATGGCATAGTCACTTAACATACTCTGCTCTATTATCAGTCTCCTTACAATAAAATTTACACGAGCGGTGAATTATCCCTAAAATATTTTCCCAAGATTTTAATGTGCTCCTGAAATTGAAATAAATGCCAATCCTGTGACATCAAACCTTGTTTTGTTTGCAGCAGTAAAGGGCATCTTTATTTCCTATTAAAAGTATGGATACATTTACATACGTTTAAAGTGTTTCAAATTCTACCATGATATTTTTAGAGTTACTAAGATGGCATTAGTAATCACTACTAACTTTTTGTGAAGTGTCAAATAGAGTCTTCCTGTCAAAATGTAACATAAAATAATATCTTTTTTAATATGGTTTGATGGGACATTAAAATATATAATAAATAAAGAACCCAATAAAAGCTCCACCTTCAAGATAAAAGTTAGCATTTGTGACTTACACGTGTTATCCTTATAATATATGTAGGTATATAAATAGTTAGTGCATTCTATAATGTAATCAGATAAAACAACTTCTAGTCTATCTAACAATATCACTTCAAGTCTTTTCTCTTTGAGTTTTAGAACATATAAATATGTAACTAACACTGAAGAATATAATAACTGAAAAGGACTATGTTATAATAGTAGATATAATAAAATGTTTTTGCAAGTATATATGAGATAATCTAAGCAATATATGAGATAAAATATATTTAAGAATAACTCATTATATAATTCCATAATATAATTCAGCAGGATTTCCTGGAAGAATTGGTTAAGGTAGGTAGAAATTAGAAGTGCACTGTTTGTAGAGAGCCTCACCTTATAAAGTGTACTAAACACCATAATTTTAATAACTTGTGAAGAGCTCTTGAATCGCCTGGAACTCATTACTGAGATACGACGTCAATATTCAAGCGTAAAGCAGGAAAATTATGTATGTTCTCAAGCAACGCTAATGCAGCTCCTACACTGAAAATAAAAAAGATGTTATACTTATTAGATAACGTTTTTTTATGATTAAAACGCGATTTCTGAATAAAATAAAAGCTTGGATGAAAAGTGGTAGAAGTTTAAAAAATACATTTTTCTTGAAAGTGTTACCTTTCAGCTATAGTTTTCCTAAGAAAAAATTGTTACCCCGTATCATTCAAAATAAATAATCGATATATTTAATATCGACATATGATCGTATAAATTTAATGATTAAAGCTAACTATTTAACTATAGCCGTCAAATATACAAACATACGGTTAACGTTTGTATATCTGATTAGAAAAATTGAACTTTATTTCCAATAAAGTGGAGGATTGTCATTGGTATTTAGTAAATCAGAAGTTAAAACGGAAAATTCACGAATATAAAAATGTTCTCTACCATAAATTATCAATCCCGAATCAACTTTTAAAACCTATTTGTCTGCAAAAACAACTGTTTTTAAAACTCGTTCTAAACACGATCACCATGTGGAACTTTGGTTTCATATTCTCTACTGCTACATGTAAACAACATTACAACTACAAACATGCATTAAAAATTGGTATTAATATACAGCAAATGTGGTAGATTTTACGTAATAGGTTATTTTCGGAGTTATTCTATTCGGGGTAATTCCTATATGGGCAAAGAGTTATAGTTTCCTTAACGGAGCATTTGGGGAAGGAAATATTCAAGTTATTGATTATATATGTTATGTTATTAACTCCACTTATAGGGTTATCTATATGTATATATATATAATATATATATATATATATATATATATATTAATGTAATGAAAATAACTAAAACCCTTTAAATTAAAACTTTTTATTACATACACGTGTTTCGGTTTGTAACCATCATCAGTGTACATTAACCTCTAAATAAATAATAAACAATTAGATATACACATGTGGACCTTTTAAACATATGTTAAATTTAAATGACACAGTTGTAATTTTCTTATTAGTATTCTGTATTTAATATTTTAATTTTTTCAAAAATTGGATTTATCTTATTTTTCAGATTGCGACCTCGTAGCGTCGCGACCGGAAGGTGGGACCTTATAGAGGAATAATCCGTGGATCCGCCACTAGAATTCCGTCTATTTCCAAAACCTAACCAGCTTTGATGACTAAATAAATACTAATAATTTGGGTATAGTTCCGAAAGGTTCCCTAACAAAATACTACTAAAATCTAGACCACCCACGCTAACTTCTCCCGGTCCACCCTGCTCGAAAGCTGCACAACGACTCTCTGTGTGCACAACCTCCGGACACAGCCTGAAAACCTAGCAGGAACCATCCTACCAGAACCTGTCCGGAAGAATTCCGGATGGTAGGAGGCTCCCTATTGTTTGAGCTAAAGGCTAGAGGTCGGCGCAGCTGGCTATAGCGTTCGCGGCAACAGACGGATAACGCGCGCCAAATTCAAAACTGTAGCGGCACTCGCCGCAAGATTACTATTTAAAATGTTATGAGGATCTTGACTATAATTTAGATAAATATGTAATTCTTCTTTTGTGTTTAATTTCTCTCCTTTCCTTTCGATATCTAAAATTTCCATGTTCTTTTCAATATTTGTGTAGTTATGGTCAGTCTCCAATAAGTGTTCAGTCAGCAAAATTTGATTTTATTGTAGACATGTTATTTTTGTTTTTAAAGCTTGTATGTGTTTCTTTCAAAATTCAAAATTCTCCATCAGTCACCAAACAAGAAATAATACATTTAAACTTAATGGTTAAACAGGAATTATACAAACAATCTGGAGTATACAAAATTAACTGTAGTGTCTGTGAAAGCTATTATATTGGGCAAACTGGAAGAAATTTTAATAAAAGGTTTAAAGAACACACACAAAGTCCTAGCTGTTTCCCGCGGCTTCGCACGCTTTAGTTAAGCCTTGGCCATGTATTTGCACTTCTGGTTCAAGTCCATTATATTTCTAACACCGATTTAGAGTTTGCCTTGTTGTCACGATCAAGAAAATATGTGTATGCTTATTATATAGCCATTATACACGTACATGTATTTTATTATAAAGCGGTCTAACAGTCAAGCTTTAAGTTCAACCATATATTTATCATAAAGACAAACATATATTCTAACTTAGTGCCTTCAAATAGTCTTTGGCAAATTAATATACTTAACTGTCTCGTAATTGCAGTTTTATAATGAGCAGGCTCTTTTAAAACTTTTATATTTTGCAGCGCCACCTCGTGGTGAGTTTTATACATGAGTATAGCATATAAACCTTCTCCGTCGAAAAGTACATATACATTCAAATTTTCATAATGATCGGTCAAATAGTGTACGATTCCATAAAGGACACAAGCACACAAACATTCATTTATATATATATACTAGCGGGCCCGGCGCGCTTTGCTGCGCATTTCAATAATTTTTTGCAAAAGTTGCCCGCGGCTTCGCACGCAATTTCCCGTTGAAAACAGTACACTATATTCACTTATTCTTTTTCTATCACATTCTAAACATTGCTGAGATAATTGATAGTCGTTCCATCGTGAGCCTCTTGGGCGTATTATGAAGGTATGTACCATATTCCTGCCTCTATCTAGCTGTTACCCACGGCTTCGCACGCAAATCTTAAGAACCGAAGTCCTTATATTACTTAGTAAATTTTTTTTTTTTTTACTATAATAAATTTTAGATTAAATTAGTTATATCTCCGATGCCACGATTGAGCTTGCTTTGTTGTCTCGATCGAGAGAATATGTACACACGGAGTTTTGAGAACCATACTTCTGTCAAAAAAAAACAACTAAGGTTGATTTTATAACATTCTTTATATTTGTAGCCAACGTAAGATAGTAATTATGATATCTGCATTACTCTTCTGATCAAGCATGAGCATGGTTTTTATATTAAATAAAATATTGCAGTTAAAGGTGAATTTTTTACGTCAAATTTTGAATTGTATTATCTGGATAGTAAAGTCTATGTTTAACAGTGATTGCAAAAACAGTTTAAACAAAATTTGTCGTTTCTCTTAAGCTTACTCTATGCTTTAAAACTATAAGTGTAATATATGTTTACAAAGAACAGCTGATTAAAAATTTGAAAAGACGTTAACATATGTTTGCTGCAATGCATTTCTTATGGGTATTTCTGTAACCAGTGAGGCGGAATCCTGAATCGGGAAAGGGATGGGCATAGCTTATAAACCTTCTCCGTGGAAAAATACATATACGTACAAATTTTCATCATGATCGGTCCAATAGTTCACGATTCCATAAAGGACAAACATACAAACATTCATTTTTATATATATAGATATATATATATATATATATATATATATATATATATATATATATATATATATATATAGATAAAGTGCAGATAAAGTGCACACAGTGTTGTCACAATATGTGATTTATACTTAGGCGTTACACAACACACTGGCATGATTTGCTTATTTTAATATGGATTGTGGTTATGTGTTAGGTTAATTTTATATGGAGAAATGTTTAGATTTCAGATTTTGAATCTACTGGTTTTTGCTACATTTTATATCACCAAACAATGGGAAAAGTCCGGAAAACTCTCTTTGTTTTACTGTTCTAAACACACGTGAATATTCAACTATTATACCGCCTCCGCAACGCAAATAAATTGAAACGTAAACACCGGAAGCATGTATACAATATCGCTCAAATCTTTCTCTGATTTAATTAATATCTCGCTAATTGGTTTGACGTATTGCCGGTTACGTTTGTTAATAGTGATAAATTATTGAAACCTAATTTTGCCAACTTACACAGTTAGCCGTGTTTGACATCCATCACTGTCAAACACAATCACAGTTGTGTAGTGTCCCAATTACATGTTTGCTTTTATGTCATAATTTATACCTTAGTGAACATGTTTTTATTGGCGTAGTTTTCTGTAAAGAGACAGAATATTTTGAGGATTAAACTTTATTAAAGTAGTTGATTATAGTTCACTACTATTGCTCCCATGAGCTTTTTTAATTCGACCTTCATATAATTTGATTGGCTCGCGTTTGGGATATTTTCTGACAAAAAAAGCCATATTACATATACTTGTTATGTTACTTGTCAATGCTAAATTTATAAAAACGCATTACTCGTTAAGTCTAGTAAAATAACAGTGTTTAAATAGTATTTACTCTTACCCATGCGTTCGATGTTTTACATTCGTCACTGGAACAATCTGGAGCAAAATATATAAACTTTGTCTTTGCTCTCTGTATCACTACTGATCAAGTAATTTGTTTAATCAGTTAGTGCATGGTAAGAGTAAATACTATTTAAAAAAAAATTGTTATAAAACCTAATGTAATGTAGAGCTGATAATTTGAAAACATGTGGTACTTAATACTATTGGGTATTTCGATATTTTTATGTGAAATTTGTATACTGGATTAATGAAAAACAAATAAATGAGCACTAACATTCCTCAACGATTCATTTTTTAACAGAGTACAGTCCAAAAACCAAATGATTCAAAACCTCATAAACGATTATTTTGAAATGATGCATGTAATTGGTAAGGATTTCTTCCTCATACCGGAAGTAGGACTTTTTCGTGGACCGTAATAGGCTTCTGAGTTTGACGAACGTATGTATTATTTTCCTCATCTAGGCAAACTCAACAGTGGCAATAAAAACACAAAAAAAAGTAGTTGTTTATGGGCCGATGTAGGTTTACGATACATACATTTTGTATCGCGCGAAAATAAGGTAAATTTAACTGTAGCATTGTAAGTCAATGTAAACGGCCGGAAACGTCTCTCTTCAGTTCATGGATGTATTTTCTTCATATGAAAACCAGGCCAAGACAAACTCTGACCGGAAGGTGATAATTTATGACCTAGATAGGATTCTGGTAGGTATAAATAAGTAAATATATATGGGTTTATATAGGTTTGCTACCCCTAGGAGTACTATATTTTGTTTTTCAACTTTTGCGTGTCCTAAAAAGATGATATTATACATATATGCACAGCGAAATTGAAGACTCAACAGATCTAAAGTAAGTGCACTCGACCGGAAGTAGTTATCAATGTCCGCACGTAGACGCTTATTTCCCAAAGAAGTCTTTTTGGAACCTATGCATGTGTATATTTTCTTGATTTGTACAACAATAAAAACACTTATAAGGTAGCAGAAATGCTTTAAATTATATGTAGATTTAAATAAACGAAATTAGAGACGATTTTTACTGAAGCAGACCTTTTAGATCAACGTTTGCGTTCTTGATAGGGTTAACAAGGCAATCAACCATTGTAGCTTCTATTTGAAAAGAAAATAATTATGATGTACCATTTTAATAGGATCTTGTGTATTAGACGGAGGTAACTGCTTAAAATTTAATTAAAGTAAAAGAACTTTCTATATTTTATGAAAATAATTACGTAATTTTCTGAAAAGAAAAAATAATTCTTTTTTTTTTTAAATATTTTACCCAACCCATTATTAAAGAAGGTTTTCGCATTTTATACTGTATAATGATATCGAGGTGCTAAAACAGCTGTTGTTCAAGCACAAAGGCTGAACAAGGGACTGAGTAGACAGAGTTCACTTTTACTGTAAGTGATTAATTTAATCAACACGTCCTCTTTGTCCTGGACTCAATTATGGTATTAAATTACTCAGATTAACATTAGAAAGTGTTATACTCATTTTACTAACCTTTCGAACCAAAAAATTATTTTATTTTTTTTATTTTGCAACTGATTTAATTCTTCGTATTACTTGAAAATTTTATTGATCAAGCGTGTAAATTGCAGAATGATAAAAAAGTGATACATGTACTAGTTTGGGTTTGGGTTAGTGTATAGCAATCTGTTTATATAAAAAGGCAATGAATAATTATTCCTAATTAGTGTTACACTATTCTAGTTTGAATTATGTATTTTTTTTTTTATTCTTTTCCTGTTTAGATTACCTGCTATCAATTATTAATAGATCATTTGGAAAAGCATTCTAAGAATAATTATTATTACACATATTGTACATTTTTAAAAATTAATTTTTGTTTGCTTCAATAATTGTATTCAGTATTTGTTCTTCAACTCCGTATGTTAACCAGTCCAAAACTAATGTAATTGTTATGCATTTAAATAAGAAGTATATTTTTAAAGTTCTTTTCGCAATATAATTCAAGTAAAGAATTGGGTTAGTGAAAGTTAAACGAATTCAGCTCAGTAAGAATAAAACATAACCAAACTCTTGACATTTCATGTCTCCTAGTTTTTGTATTCGTATCAACATCGTGACAGAATCCTTAAAAAACGCTTTTTTTGGGGTAATGTCCCACATAACCCCATTCTACGGTGTCTCAATCGTAGGTTTTTAACGTGAATTGAAACATTAGTAAAGGAATTATACTCGCCTTCGGCTCGCCCAGCCCCTAGAGCTAGTTGTTGCAAATTCGGTGCGATAATAAATAAAAGGATTTGGTGATTGGTTAAATTTAGACATGAGGTTTCCAAATTTCATGTTTCTTAGTTGTATCCGTTTTCCGAGAATCATACGAATCACAATGCTTCGCTAACGCTCAGCTTAATGATGTGTGATATATAAAAAAATAATGAACGAATTAATGTAGAAGAATTAAGTGATGTGTCTGCAAAATTAGGAAACAAGAAGAAATTTTTTGAGAACTAAAATCCGAGATTAATGTTTGCCAGGAAGTAAAAAGTAGAAGAGTTGATTTTTCGGATGTAACCAACATTTTGACTTTGAGAGCGTTTTGTGGCTTAACCGTTGAAGTTACGCCAAAAACCTAGATCATTCTTGTCGTACATTTAATTTAGTTTTGTAAACCCACCGTCAGATTTTAGTTACGACCTTTGCTTTTATACAGTAACATTGCTTGGGCGAAAAGATTGCACTGATCTCCTATTGGGAATTTTTTAATGCAAGTAAAAACCGACCAGCTTTAAAATACTTTCAGGCTATTTCACCTTCTAATCAAAAACTGTACCAAAATTAAAATTTTTTGCACACCCATAAGTGGAGTATACTTTGTTTACTGAGTAAGTCTGCCCCACAGTGCGTTATGTCACCAGCTGTTTTGCTGCCTAAAGAGAACTTAATTTTTAAGTTAGTATTATTTATTATATTATTAAGTTTATCAGGGAATTTGATTTACTCAGGAGTTTATCTGGCCACACCAGGAAATTCCCGAGATGAAGATTAATGTAATCTGGGGTTGAAAGAAGACACGGTTCTTTAATGGGGGAAGTATATCGACCAGATGGGTTATATCGAGATAGCAAAAAAACGTATAAAAGTCACTCAGCTTATGCAGTAATACAAGCTCAATCTGGAACCGGATCGAACTATAAAAATTTTAGTTTCATATAAATTTAAAACTCCTAAAACTGCCAATTTACGTCAAAAAGTTTGCTATTGACGCTGTTGACGCTGTTTGTGGGTTTACTGAAGAATATACGTCGAAAAGGAACTGGACCTTTCTTGTATATCACATCATTGATCAGCTAATGAAAATTTTATATTCAAACTACTATCAACGGTTCGGCCGCTATCGATCCCAGAAACAAAATTCTCACGTAAAAATTACAAAATATTTGCATTTAAGAAGCTTTTTGGCCAAATTAATGAGTGAACCTTTTCGGTAGATAGAATTATTTTATATTTAGAAAAAAATTTTTTGTTACATAGAAAATAAATAGTTCTGCTGCAATCGAGTTACTTCTAAAATTATCTGTTAAAAATTACAAAAGTATTGCATTTACTTGATCATGGGGTTTAAATACGCAGGAGATCATCTGGTCAAACCAGGAAATCCCGGAGGGAGGGTTAATATTATCGGGAATAAGACACACGTGGGTGTTTTGTCTGTAAAAATAAATAGAATTCACTGTGTTTCTATCTACTATTTTCGCTAAAACTCTATTTTGGACATTAAACTAAGAACACCTAAACTGCAGAGTTCTATCATCTGCATGACTATACGTGCATAAATTGGGAATATGATCAGCAAGACCATTAATGGAAATGAAAATCTATGGTCCCAGAATACTTCCCTGTGGAACTCCATTCTTACATTCTGCATAATTAGATCCGACTCCTGAAATTTCTACAAATTTCACATACAGATATGATGCAGATTCAAGACTTTAACTTTTTCAGTGCATGGTTGATGATATTCTAAACTCATAAACCATGGAAAGTGGTTCCGTGCATTATTAAAGTTAATAAGTTACATTTACATTATTTTCTTGACTGAGTTATGTTCTTAGTTTCAAAACTATAATAAAAATTATTTCATAAAAGGAGTATTATTTTTTTCATAAAATGGAGAAGCTACGAATATCTGATATGTAGGCCTACCATTGACATTCTAGAGTGACAGCGTATATCCCGTGGGAACCTTGACAAAATACGAGCCACTCCCTGACCGGTCATACTCTTACTGCGGGAACAACCCTCACGTCACTAGCTCGACCTGACAAAGTTTTGAGATAACTCTCGTTTCAGCAAAATACTCCGTAATACGTTGTATTTCTCACTAGCTACCGTTTCAGTGTTATTTCCCCAAAGACAGTCCACCTTAGTTGAACATATCAGGTTATGTCTCAACTTATGTAAATTTTGTATATTTTTATATTGATTGTATTTTAGAAAATAGCCAATTGATATATGTCGTCCTGCATGTAAAAATAGTTTTATGTTATTATATATCAATCAAATACTACATTTTCTTCACAGGCTTCCATTCTCTGTTAGAATTATAATTAAAAAAATTTAATGAAGCTTTGTCTCCCACATAATTGCATTGGGAAATATTTGACGTATCCCCTTGTGTTATTATTAATAGTGATTACGACTTTATTTAGTATAAATAAGGCTAATTATTTGGACAGTTTCAATTGTTTTGGAAAATCTGGACAACGAAAATAATTTAATTTTGGGAAATTAAAAATGTTGGTATTTTAAATTAAGCATTTTACCTTTTATCAGTGGACGTATGTATAAGATTATACAAGGAATCATCCTATACAGTCACCTCCCACATTATTCTCAGTTTTCCCATTGTTATTGGAAGCCCATACTACACTAGAATCGTTGGCTTATTGCAGCCTGGAATAGTTTTCTACGGCGTAACTCGTTTAACTAAAATAAATTATGAATTGAATACTTAACACGTGGATTTATTATACGAAATAAATACAATTTTCATTGTAAACTAGTAAATATTCCTTTGTGCCTTTAAATAATCTTCAGGTGTAATAATGGATAAAGTAAATAATTAAAACTTATACACGAATGTAATCTGTCTATTTTTTTTCTTTTATAGAAATATTTAAAGAGAAGTGGCTCTCAAAGTTGTTCAAGTAATTCTAATAAATACAAAATGTATACTGTATATGACTGTACTAAAAGCTAACATAGCCTATAATACTACTTACAGTAAACTGTAAAGATTAAATACAAAAAAGCTTAGAAGATATTTTTAAATAAGAGAAAAAGGAATGTTACCCATGGAAACATCTTTTAAAAAAAGTGAATCACTGTTGCTTTACAAAGGCTAAACGAGAGTTTCATGGCAATATTTCATGATCTCATTCATGTAGTTACAATGATCCATTTTCGTAAATATAAAATAACACGAGGATACTACTTGTAACACTTTAAAGTAAAATTCTAAAAGCTGTAATTTAAAATACAATTATTTTTGCATAGTATTACATATAAGTTGCTGAATGTTCTAGTGATGTGGCGTTAATAAGGAAGCTTGATCTACGTCACCAATAAACAAATGAGACGATAAACTTAAACCTTACTATAAGTTGCAAGTAACGATACGTGTATAATATCGTTAGCAATTTTGTATCTCAAACTATGGTTGCTTTAGGGAAGTATCATTGAAGATTTCTAAAACACATATAAATCTCTATAGGTGAAATAAAACTGTAACACTTCAGTAGAGCTTCAGAGTTTGGACTAGGTCAAGTAGCTTGTTTTCCTATTCCGCATTGCTTACGAGGATAGGTGAAATAAATTGTACCGCTGTAACGAACATCAAGATCTTTTTATTTTTTTTACTTCTCTACTTTTACTTGTTTTTTGTTACACTTAATTATTTTATTAATTTTGCTATAGTGAAAAATACTCCAAGAAAGTCGTTTTATACTTAGAATGTCTTAGATTAAATGCTTTATTTATTTTTACAAATGTTGTTTGTACTCTTCTACCAATTGAACCTCATTAAACCAGTTGTAAAGTCATTTGCGTCTTGCAGTAACTAAAAGATAGTACAATACAATAATTTGGTCCCATAGACATGCTAACACTTTATGAACATATAAACAATCTAAAAATATAAAACCCGGTTTAGGTCCTCTGGGAATCATTTGATTTTTAAACAATAAAAATTGCTCTAAACGGTTCTGTAATTTCTTGGACATAGAATTCCTTGATTAAATTACCATCATAGAACGGGACCTACATATTTAAATTACCTGGTACTGCAAGGAGGAAATTACTTTCGTAGTTTGCGTGAATTTACGAAATGATTTCGGATTTTTGCTTCTTCAGCTCGAATTTAAATGCCTTTTAGACAGATTTTTAGATACTCACCTCGCTTGCAATGTAAATGTATCAACTTATATATCCAGAACAAATACATGAACACCCTTCAAAACAAATTAAAAACTGTGAAACCAATTTTGAGGCAGATATTAATACCGTGCCTCAACATTGCAGTAAAAAACCTCAAAGTACCTCTTCATGAGTACAAATTATAAAGTTGTCTATTTTTAAAAGTCGTTCCCGTGTAATAAAGCAAGATATTCATTATTTTAAAAATTGAAAATGAATTTTAACACTGAAATGAATCCTTGTCAAATATGATTATGACACTTTAACACAAACTGTAACCAGGCTTTGTACAATGAACTTTGCAAAGCTGGGGCAGGAGCTGAAGCACAGCAAGTTGACCTATAGTTATTGTTATACAAATATATTGCTACAACAAACAAACCCTTACAGCCACTTTATGTGACAGTCAGTGGCAGAATACATACTTTATATTCAGGTACACAATTTACTAATAGATGTAAAATACAAATTCACAGTCGTGACTGAACCACGCTTTTTGTATTACTTGTTCAATTACCAGTAAGAAATAAACGATTCTCTCAGGTGACTAATGATTCAAAAATGAGCCAATCATATACTATACGAGTATATTCGTATATTAAAATATATCTAATTCAAAATGTATTTATAAACATTTCTGTCCACGTGAAATCAATGATTATATTATATCGAGAGTGGTGGAAACATTCACATCTCGTGAGGTTTAAATATTTCAGATGAAAATCCACATCTACGTGGTTTCACTGAATATATGTTTCTGTTTGGATTGATTCTCAGACTTGCCTTTAATAGTTCGTTGCTGGTAGAAGCCATCATGTTGCTAAATTAAAGTAAAAGTTGCTTTTTAACTTTTTGAGATTGTAGGATTGGAGTAAGTGAAATTATATTTAAATCAGGTGTCACTGGTTGAAGCATTTGAACTGTAATGAGCTATTCATATACAACAATAAATTTATACAAATTGCATGAACTAATGGCTTAAAAACGCTGTGTTTCAAGGTGCTATCTAAGAAGAGGTTATATTCTAATCTTAAAATGGTGTGTTATATTATTGTATATGTTGTTGTTATCTAATGTATCGAACTATAAAAACCTGTTATACTTCCAATACATACACCGTCAATAATAAATTAATATCAGACGAAAATAAAATAACATTGTATACTTCATTAGAACTTGAGACTAAATAATAAATATATTTTAGGACACTTTTTATAACTAAATCAATATAGATAAATTTGTTTCAATGATAAAATAAATTTAAGTATCTGTTTTGAGGAATTATGAATTTGAAAGGGCCTTCGGAAACTCCATCCTTTAACGTTACAATCAAACAGTGGTATTGGCTCATTGTGGTTTGTGGAAGGTCAATTTGCCAGATCAACCTATTAGATTAGCAAACGCAACACTAATGGCTATTGTTGTACAGGATTAGCCAGCAATCAGTGCCCTGATGGTTACCGAAACACAATTGTCCAGATGAACCCAGGTGAGGCGCTATAAACGGTAAACCGAGAATATAGTAATTATTTTCCAATTGCGGTAGAAAACGTAATTGTTAAGTATGAAACCTAACTATGCATTATTTACAAAGGTTTAAAAGCAAATTCTCTTGATATGTAATATACGATTAGCGATGAATTATATTACTGAATCTTATAATTGGAAAACAAATTTGCTTCAATATATTAAAGTGAAATGGCAACCTCACTCTATATGTACAAATTTATATCAATGTAAATGATTTTATTACAGATTTTTTATTTCGACATTCAATCAAACATAAATTAAGTTAGTTGGTTTTAAAATAATGTAATCATGGTTTATAGTGCAGTATTTCATTTTTTTGGACATAAATCATCAATTTGACAAGATCTTCTTGTTAATTTTTGTATTTTATTTACTGGTACATACAGGGTGAGTTTTAAGTCCCTTCCCCCCCTATTTATTTTTAAACCGTATAAGTTAGGAGGTTTAAACTCCGTACATATTCGTTAGACCTAAATATCTTGTTTTTCATGGGTTCATTGACTCTCCACCTCCAATGGGGGACGGTCCACGAGGAGTAAGCCGAGATTCTTAAATGTAAGCATAGGTTGATATGCACATCAAATTAAAGGTCTCTGTAAGTAGAATACAATGCCGCAAACCGGACCTCAAAAGGTTAATCCTAATGAAATTTACAGGGTGTTAAAATGTACAAAATAGTAATGTGCTATTATCTGCGTTTTATCGCGCAACTTTTTAAAAGTTCGTTTCAAAACAATTTTTCTATTGCTGTTTATTCTTTAAAAGAAACTTTATTTTGTTGTGTTTAATGATTTTAAGGGATCACTGGAAGTCCGAGATCTAGGAGTTAACTAAAGGATTTAATAAGAAGTCGATCATGTGTTGTGTCGCCTTGGTAAGTATTTTTATTTAAAGAATTGTTGTCTTACAAAGGTTTTAGACCCATTTATTTTTATTTCAACAGCGATTCCGGTTCTAATATTGTACGATTCCGATACTAGTAGATTGTTACTTACCCTTTTATTGTAGTAGATGCTCAAACTGATTGCCTGTTACTTCCTGACAGTAGTATAGTCTGTTAACAAATTCACTCTTTACACGGGTTAGGATTTCTGGTGTTACTTTCCTGCAGGCCTCAGTAATTCTGTTCCGAAGATCTTCCACACATGCGAGTGGTGTACAATAAATCACAGACTTCAAGTGTTCCCACAAAAAAAATCCAGTGGGTTCAAGTCAGGGGACCGTGCCAGCCATTCTATTGCCCCGCGTCGTCCTATCCACTTCTCACGATAATGTACATTAAGGTAACCACGAACATTAACATCGTAGTGTGGAGGAGCACCGCCCCGCTGGAACCTTACTTCTTCTCGATTAAACTCCCCACCATTAGTGCGAATTGTATTTTCTATTAATGGATGAATATTATTTTGGAGCATATGTAAATAACTTTCTCCATTTAAATTTCCGTCAATAAACAGTGGTCCAATCACGTGGTTACCAAAAGAGACCTGCCCAAACATTTACTTTCTGGGGATACTGGGTATGATGTTCTCTGTGAACATGGGGATTAGAGTTATCCCAGTATCTGCAGTTGTGTCTATTCACTAAACCATTTACGTAAAATGTACTCTCATCACTAAAGCAGATATTATTTACGGTTGTTGGATTTGATATAATTAGTCTATCCATAGTTTCACAGAACTGCAATCTTCTGTCCGGGTCATCTTCATTTAATGCGTGATGTAGCATAATTTTGTAGGGATGACATTTGTGCTTCTTCAGGGTTATTATTGCTTTGCGTTGTGATACCCCGATATTGTCTGCTATTTCTCTCGAAGAGGTTTGAGGATTTTCACAACTGTACAAAGAACCTCAAAATCAACTTCTTCTGACAAAGGAGGACGGCCTGAACGTTTTGCATCAGTAACGCTACCAGTCTCTCTAAATTTTGTTATTAACTGCCTTAAATAAGTTCTGCTAACAGGTCTTTCTGGATGGTTTTCATTAAATCGTCTCATTGTTTCGTGGTAATTATTCCCAGAAGCGCCAAAATAAACACCATGTCAACTTTTTCTTGAAGAGTGCGAGACATGTTTCTAACTTTAACAGCACTAAAACTAACAAGGTCAGTAGCCACACTGCAACTAACAAGGTCAGATACTTAATGGCCCAAGTAACTGAAACCAAACATAACAAGTCTCTGGGAATACCCAGATAACATACAACTTTAACTTTTTACAACGACACAGGGACTATGTCAAAGATTACATTTAAAAATGCAGACCACAGATTCTGAACAAAATTATTATTAACAAAATTACGAATTATCCTTTTTTAATTCAGATTGTAGCACAGTTTCCAGCGTTAAAAGGCAATGTTAAACGACACATCACATGACCGACTTCTTATTAAATCCTTTAGTTAACTCCTAGATCTCGGACTTCCAGTGATCCCTTAAAATCATTAAACACAACAAAATAAAGTTTCTTTTAAAGAATAAACAGCAATAGAAAAATTGTTTTGAAATGAACTTTTAAAAAGTTGCGCGATAAAACGCAGATAATAGCACATTACTATTTTGTACATTTTAACACCCTGTAATTTTCATTAGGATTAACCTTTTGAGGTCCGGTTTGCGGCATTGTATTCTACTTACAGAGACCTTTAATTTGATGTGCATATCAACCTATGCTTACATTTAAGAATCTCGGCTTACTCCTCGTGGACCGTCCCCCATTGGAGGGGGAGAGTCAATGAACCCATGAGAAACAAGATATTTAGGTCTAACGAATATGTACGGAGTTTAAACCTCCTAACTTATACGGTTTAAAAAAAATAGGGGGGGAAGGGACTTTAAAACTCACCCTGTATATAGGATATCATTCATATCTATATGTAAACAAATCCATCGAAAAGTTCCATTTACTAAACCAAATACTAATGAAAAGATAAGTAGATAACATTTTGTTTTGTGTATCAAACTTCAGTAGACGCTTACATGATTTTTTAAATAACCAATAATAATCTTTGTACGTGCAATTTTAAAAATATTCTTATTTTACTATACATATCTCACAACTATGAAAGCTAAACGTTAGTGTTATTTTGAGTTATATTATTCAATTTGGTATAGATTTTTTAATCACTTAATTTCTGTGAATTTCTTCAGTGAACGACACAAGGTTTTAATATTTCCTCCTCCTAAACAACCTGTGTTACATCGCTGTGTATTAGTGGTAATGTAGTACATTTGGATTTTTTATGAGAATTTATACAACTTTTGTGTAAATTGAATTTAAAGTTATATCCCTATTAAACAAAACGTGTTGATTTATTTCTTAAATTTACAAATTTATTCGTATCGTTTTTTTTTTAATTATTTATATCGGGAAACTATTCTTTCTACTGTTTGACTACATATAATTTGCTTTGTGCTATAGCTTTCTCATAAAAGCAAAAAACATAATAGTCAAAGAGCAGCAGGCAAACTGGTTAACGTTAATTTTGTGGTCGTGTTTAAACATTTAGCTTTAATACTAAGCAAATTGTAATAAAGTCATTTACATTGACATAAATTTGTCCATATAGAGTGAGGTTGCTATTTCACTTTAATATATCGAAGCAAATTTTTTTACAATTATAAGATTCAGTAATATAATTAATCGCTAATAGTAGGCCTATATTACATATCAACATATCAGGAGCATTTGCGTTAAAACGTTTCTAAATAATGTATAGTTAGTTAGTTTAATACAACCCAGACCTCATAACACATGCTTTATCGAGTGATGTAATCATTAGAGTATCGATCATGCACGCGCGAAAGTTTAGTCAACCAATAATAATTTACTTCTGGGCTGTGGCAGTGAAGCTCATAACGGAATACAGGCATTATTGGGAAATTACTGGACAGTTATTTAGCGAATGTTGTTTGATTGCTCGCAGCAAACGCGGAGCTCACTTAGAACACACGTTTGATGATTTTTTATGTTTTAGTAAAGGGGCTATTATTAGGATAGGTTTTAAACTTATCTAGGTTTAATTTTCTTTAAAATAGAGAGATTTGCGCAGTTTCTATTTAGTAAACATTCAAGATACGAATTTAAACCTATTTTGCAAAAAAACTCAATGGCAAATGTTATCTTAACGATCCTTTTTGAGATAATCGCTGAATAGAAAAAGAAAACTTACCGTATAGTTGTGTATACAGGCACTTTACCTACTCTGATAATGATCAATAGAACTGTATAACTAGGCAATATTTTCCATTAAACAAAGCGCAAAATACTTAATAACAATCCATACATAGCAAAGTAATGAATAGTTTCATTAATGGGTAGCTTCTGTAGCCAGTATCAATATTGCAATCCAATCTGTATTTACAAAACCCTGTCACTGAATACAATCAGCCAGCAATCATTGACCAGGTAGTTGATTGGTGAATCCCAATTGGCATTCAATACATGTTCCAGACGAGTATTTTTACAAACAGTTAAATACTAGTTTTAAATTCAAATCTAGTTATATTATTGTAAATATTTTGGTGAGAAAAACAGAGTTGTACATAGTATGTTATAAATATTAAACAATACTAAATAATTTTTAGTGACTAGAATAGTCAACGTGAAAATTAAAACCTATTATATCTGATAACAAACAGTGTAGCCTAGCATACTGTGAGCTAGTAGCTTTATTAATGAATATTTTTATATTTATTCTTTATAATTCCCATTAAGTTAAATTATATGATTTATCTTATCATGATCAAATTAATTATTGATTATATTACCAATTTGGTTTTGAAAAGTATTACGAATCAATTTACTGGCAGCGATTATTGTGTTGATTTTTATGAAAGCAAGCAAACTGTAAATCAAATCCATGTGTTTAACTTTTACAGTTACATTTCTAACCAGAGTAAAATGTTATTATTTGGTATGCGCAGCATATATCAAAGAAGATATATGAAGTGGAATTCAATTGTGTGATTTAATCTGTTACAGGTATCACTTTGTAGATGCACAAACAGTTTCATTTGTGGTTTCATGTCTCACTGATCAAACAAACTTAGTTTTAACTCCATCCTCAATCTTCCCTGAACTCTAATGGGGTTTATATAAATTACACTTTTGTTCCGTCATTATATCATTAAAGTAGGACAAGAAATCTTCTAGTGACATATTATTAAAAATGAAAGTATTTTAAATTATAATTCTATAGTTTAAAAAAACATACATCACATTTTTGATCATGTTTTATTCTCCTAAACACAAAATACTGTTGGAATGGTTTTTTACAAAATAATTCAAAACCACTATTCCACTAGATGTGCATTATGTTGGTTAAATGCACAGCTATTTAGACGCCTAACACCAAACTGTCTAGTTTAAAATCACAAAGCCTACAATCACATGAGTTGAAATAACCTTATTTCTTTTGGCTTCTTTATTTAGTTTTACACTCAAGACTGTACGAGCTTTTCATGTACGCTAATGAACTTCAGTATTGAGCTTAATACATGGACTAACTTTATTATAATTTCATCCACAAATAACAATTCTACATTTGATAATGTTTTTATTTACTACGTCAAGTGTCCATAAACTAAGGAAACTACAGGTTCATCGAGTAAATAGCATAATATGTTATGCTATGATAGTTGGTTTCAAACCAAGTCAAAAAGTCCAAAATCTTTTATCTACCACTTTCATCAATATCGTTGCTCACAAAAATCTCAAAAGATTATCATTTTTCTAAAATATGGGTTACATAGCTTCGTAGCTTACACTACACGTATCGCATAATGTAATACTGGTTACCCTACAGGTACAATGTCATACAGATTGTTACAACAGATGACCTTAGTAACGAAATTAATAACATGTTTGTCTTAGTACGTATGTTTGCTGGCATCTTATAAATTACATTGAATTTTTCATACATATTAATCATCATAATATACAGTTTTTTCTCTCTCCAAATGAAGCCCTCGGTCCAACTAACCTTCCACGATCTATGATTCGGAACAGATTTAGGACAAAAAGACCTCTCAATTTTACCGACATCTCTGATGTAATAGATTTGTTGGTGTCAGGTATATTATTTGTGGAATATGAAGAAAATAATTGCTTTTTTAGGGATAAAAACTGAAATAATTTTCTTCTCCAAGCCTTCGTATTGTGAGAATAATACAAGTGGAAGGTGATTAGCGCAATTTAATTTATTTTTATTTTGAGAAAACGGGAAAAGAAAAGACGATCCAGACAATTCCGATATTGTGTTGATAGAATCTTAGCTCACACTCGGCCAAAGCATGTATTTGAACAATTAATGATATCATAAACGCCAAAATATATACTTGAAACAAAATTTCGTATTAATTAGAATCAATTTCAAGTCAAAAGTTGTTTTCAAACGTTATAGAACCTTAACCCTTATTGTACTGTATGTTGTACATGTTGAAAGTTTTCAACATTAAACAGGCATTTTAAAATAAATTACTGTTAAATTTGATCTATTGTGCATTTAATATTTCAAATATTTGCAAGCGAGTGCTAAAATATTAGTGCTAAGACTTATGCTGACTTTGCAACCAATTCAAGAATAGCATAAACGAGAACTTTCTGTGTTGAATAATGTGTGAACACCTTAAATAACAGCATTTTTCACATCGTTGTCACTTTGCTTAATGACGTTCAAGACGTGAGACGTTCCTATAAACAGAAGGAAGAACTCTCTTGATTTTGAGGACAAAAGATATAATGGTACTTCTTTCCTCTTACTCTCTGTCACATAAGTAAGAGTACGATAACTCTTTCGTCACTCTTGTCAGATCCTTCGACACTCTGTAGGTTTATTATTTTAGACAATAGCCTATTCGTTATATCACCATTTTCTAGTTGTTACGGAATATTTTATTACAATATTTTTTATTATTGAAATTGTTTAGTTTCACTCTTGATGCATAATACTTTTAAGGTAACGTTATATGGAAGTTTTAAACTTAAATACGATGGTGGCGAATAGGAATTGACGAAGCAACAAAGTTAAATAGAATTAAATGCCTAAGTGTAACTTCCAAGATGGGAGAAAAGGAATCCAACAGATTATTACCCGGGAAAATTTTACAGGAGTAAGTGTTTCTGCACTGTCAGGGGAAATTACAGAATAAGATTGCAACACAGAGCCCCTCCTCTGCTTTCTTACGTATTTTTATATCCTAAAAACAAGCATACATATTTATAACATGGTCTTATTGATTGATGACTGTTGTTGATTTTATATTCAAATATAATTATATAAACTAGCAGTTATACGTGGTTACACAGAATTTCCTGTTAGCGACCAGAGATGAAATGGGCATATTTTTCAACTGAGGGTTTGAAAACCCTGAGGTAAGAGATAGTCACTTAAAGATACTTCAATAATCTAATCAATTAATATTTATGGTTAAACAGTTGAGTTTTTAGACCGTAGTCAGTAAATTAAACAACGCTCTAATTTAATTCATATGCAAGTAAAATATATAAGTACCAGTGAAATTATTTATTTCCACGACATTTTTTTAATAACTCCATCGGCTTCAAAACTATTTCAGTCTAGAGTGGAGTAGTTTTATTCTAAGTCCTTAGTGTTTCAATTAAAAAACTTGTGATGTAATAAATTATGGTATTCTGGGTAGTTTTGAAAAGTTAGCAGACTATCAAATTCATATAATTAAGGCTGACTCGGTGCATCCTGATCATATATGCGGTAAGTCTTCTTCAGGCAGCTGTTCTAAATACAAATTTGACAGAGTATTTAGAATACAAAAGAAAGCTGTTCGAATAATTTCGAAATTAAAACCCAGAGAGTCGTGTAAAATTGCCTTCAGGGAGCTTGGATTTCTAACCTTACCCAGCCTCTATATTCTCGACGTCACCCTGTACTGCCGATTCAAATGTGAACTGGTTCAGGGCAGGGACATCCATCAGTACGAGACCAAAGGCAGGAACAACTTCAGAAATGAACAGCATAGAACGGCTATGTTCGAACACTTGCCATCTCAAATGGGTGTCAAGTTAATCAATAAGCTCCCTTGAGATCTCAAACGAATTAATGAACCCAAAAAATTCAAATCTCGATTAAGACACTTTTTGTTGTCAAAGGCATTTTACTCCGTTGATGAGTTTACAATGGGCCGCTGGGATGAAAATTAATATTTTATTATTATTATTTTATTTATCCTTTTCTGATATCCAAAACAAGCAAAATACAATATATTGTTAGGTTCACACATTAGTATGTGGAATTGACTGTGCCTATGATAAGATAGGTTTTAGTTTATAGATTTTTAAATCAATATGTTGAAATGACGCTTGCAATGCAATTTTGTTAATTGTTTTACTGCAATAAAGAATTATTATTATTATTATTATTCAGTCTAAGAACAGTAAACTAAATGCCAATTAGAAGGAAAATCTGAACAGCGAGGCCAAAACATCTTGAGTTTTTAATAGTACTAGGATATTATCACACAGATTATTTAGGAGAGCCAGTAGAGTGCAAGGTTAACACTAACGATAAATATTGCACAGGACATACACAGAATTATATTCGAGCCTGTGCAGCATCTAACAAACTCAGCCTCAAAGTCCGAATCTTAAGACAGCACGCTAATCGGTTCTCCTTGACTCGACCTTCATTGAATCGAGAGACTTCGATAGACGTTATCAGTCATGTAAGCCAAAGTATTACTATGGTAAAAGTGTGATGATTTGTAGTATTATTGTTTTACAAAGACATACATTTTACATTACAGACCATATTTCTTGAATATTTGAATATACAATTAATTTGGGTTTTGTTTAAATTAACCAATATAAAATTTTTGTAACGAAATGCAATGTGATTAAAGCATAAAGAGTGGTGGATCAAGTCAAGTAGTGTATCTAAAGGTAGGAGATCTACTTGTGCGCTTGTGAACTAAGTTGTACACTGACTTAATGTCCAACAGTGGATAATTAATAGTGACAGTGGCGGGAGGTGACTGACAGCTTCTTTTAGCCTCAGGCCGGTGTTATAAACTGCCTCGGTCACTGCTAATGAAAAGTTAAGTGACACCCGCTCAAACATTGCCAGGAATTACCATACACCAGTGGTTTATAACACATGATTATTATCAGCCCTGAAGGCTAAGAATATTTGTTACTGAATCACCAATTACACTACAGTATATAAGTATAAATTTCTTACTGTTCCTCCATTATATCCTCAGTACGTAAAGCGATGTGGATACTATAGAGTAATTTATATACTTAAGTAGTTATATATTTCAACTATTTAGCTTTGATTATTTCATTACAGTAACGTTGTAAAGTAAATTAACACTTGCTATGTATATTTAAACTGAAAAGAGTTTATATTTTAAAACGTATTTATTACACAGAAAGTACCGTAAAAGGGCACTCATTTTTAAACATTTTACAAGTAAGCCTTTGTTGTTAACGTTTCAGAAGATGATATGGTAAATCATACTGAAACAACGAAATATTTCAATCTGTTTTATATTCACTGCTGCAAGGTATCGAGCTGTAATGCTTTGCTTTGATCCAACTCTAGCGCTTTGTTCAACAGCTAACAGATGAGCTGAGCCGGATGAGCAAAGCACAAATCCGGGTCAATCACGAATATATCTCCCCTCTCTCTTTCTCTCTCCCACTCTAGTTCAGAACGGTAACACTGCACTGGTGGCGTCACTAGTCCTGAGCACTTCCAAATTTACAGCGCCACTTTAATTTTGCTCTAATTTCTTTTCTTTATAATTTAATTTAAGCACTATAATTTAATATATTGTTGCTCTATTCGTAAAGCTGCAAAAATTCAATCGATGACTAAGATAGGGAATATTGAAGAAATAACAATATAATTGCAGATATACACCTAAATTCAATCCTAGGTTCAATCCAATCCAGATATACACCTAAATAAATTATAGTAGTGCATACTATAATTTTATTATTCCCCTAAGTTTAGGCTTGTTCTTTGATTCTTTGTTCAGTCTCTCACATATTTTAAATATTTTTTAGTTAAAATCAATATTTGTAATGTTAGTAATATTGGATTATGCCTTATAACAGAAATATTTTGCAATCAACACTGTTACTTCTTTTCAAAATCTAGTAAAAGTGAACAGCATAACGTGTATAATGTCAGCCATAGCTTGTAGGTAGACGCCTTGATGCTCACATTTTATGTGGATAAAAGAGTCCACCCAAACTTATACAACTTTTTACCATCCGATGAGCTTTAACACTCGCTAATGAGAATTCTATGACCCTGGCATGTCTTAAGATACAGAATTCATATTTTGTTACTAATATAAGTATTTTTTTTAATTGAGCTGAAAGTTACGTTTTTTTAATAGAAACATTAAAATAAATATATTTTATTGAAAAATAAATTAGGCTACAAAGTTTTAGGAAGGTGATTTACAAATTAAGTACTATATAGGACATAAGATGTCACTTTGAGAAGAATATTTTAAGCTTTAAAAGACTAATAAAATAAGTATAGTTTTCTCCAAGACATTTGCATGGTTTATGAACAAAAGTTATGTTTTAATTAAAAGAATCACTTGCGATGAAAGCGAACTCTCCCAGTGTATATTTCTTAGGCGCCCTTTGTGTTGAAATAACAGTTCTTGTAGTGCTTCTATGTCACTATCAAAGGCACGGAGTGTTCTTCTCCATTGTCAAGACAATATAAAATACTTTAACTAATAAAATACTTTTTTTTATTTTTATGAGATAAAAATGATTTATCTACTCTTCAGTTCCACAAATTAACATTTTGAGGGATGTGGATATTATTTAAATTAGTGGGATGCAAATTTAGTAGAAGCTCCTATGAGAATCCCTCGATCGTATATCTATTTGAAATATTGTAACTTATGATATTGTAATATGATATTGGAGGCTTATTTATGTCAGCAATCTTCAAAACGTCGTATATCGCTGCTGAGCAGTAAATATCTTATTGTTTTCTTGCTTATAGTGATACATTCGAATTTATCTACATGTAGGATTACTTCATTTTTTATAAATTTAAACGAACTAGTGTACATTGTCAATATTCATGAAGAGTTTTTTCTGAATAGAGATTGTGGACCACCTGATTCTTAGACGGTTACCTTAATAGATCACTCTGAGACTAATGAAAATAAAGTCGTTTGATTTTAATTTACAAATCAGTTTTTTTAAGTATTTATATATAATTATAATATTACCGTACATATAAAATTAAATAATATGCAGTATTTAGTGGATGTATATTTTGTATTATAGTTGTCCAAAAAACAAATCTTGTGCTAATTTTATGTTACTCTATAACTCTATAAACTGTTGGGTGAAATAGACTGAATGACTTAACATTTTAATTATAAAGACTTGGGCTACTATAAAAATAAAATCTAAAATTTAATTCAACCTTCGAAGCCATCAAGGTTCATCGCTCTTAGATGTCACTGACTAGACGTTTACTCAGAAATTCTTTTCTTCGGCTAGGCCAAATTGAACTTCAAACATCTCAGCAAGATTTTATCACTGATATGCACTTATTGTAAAAGGATACATGATCCTAAACCGACAAAGAAAACTGAACTATAAAAACTATCCTTATTAAAAATTAACCACATACGTATAGACAGATTATTGACAAATTTAATACTACGGTGGGCGTGAGTAGGAGCAGCCGTCAGCATTTCTGAAATGGCTACTGTTACGGACTAGGGTCTACGATAATTTAGTGATATTAGATATTTTAATAGACCTGTGACTAGAACGATAGCCCATTTTCTGTTAAATGGATATTATCTTCGGTATTTACTTACTTCAGAATTAATATAAATAGTCATTAACGTAAGATGTCTGAAATTTAAACTGAAATTAAGATGGGCATGACATTAAAAGGCCTTAAAACACAAAAATATCAATTCGAGATTAATCAAATTTAAACTTTTTAGAGTATTTGACGTTTTTCAGAGTGACAACCTTCATTTAAAGAATCGATGTTTAATCAAAGTTCTTTCCAAAGAAATTACTGCAGACTTTCCTTATTGGATTTATTGTAAAAATATTATACGCTGAATTCGTAATGTATTTCAACTTGTCGACATTTATTAATAAGTATAATACATATTTCTTGGGAAATTAAAAATTAAATTAAATTCTACTACCAGGTACTATAGGAGGATCAAATACTTCTTAGTCTTCCGTCCTCATCGATCTTTGGTCTTATCGATCTTTGGATTATGGTCATGGAGGATCTTATAAAGCAGAATAAGGAGGAGAACCAATCAGTGTAAGTTCCGGTGGTACTGATAACAGTCCAGCGGCTGCAGAAAAGATTTGAACCTGCTCAATCCCAAATCGGACACTTTTGCCAACTCGGCCACCTGCTCTCCTAACTCTTATCATTCTTATTTCTCAGCCATTGATAATGATGATGACTATCGCCTTTTGATTGTTTAATTTATAAACTAGTTGAGTGCACACAGCATTAGGTGAGTATTCATTCACAGTACGTACACATTGAGCAACGTGACGCAGCCATTCTATTTGTATTATGATACCTAATTAAAGTAATACATTTTTATTCTATTATCACATTTATTTACTAAGCCTATAAGACAGATAAATTGCTATAAGACATCTGCAGGATTTTCTCTTTATAAATTTGAAAGTTTTATTAAAGTTTATATTGAGTAAAGTCTAAATATATATCATAACAAACTATTATAAACCACTGTAAGAAAAGCTTTGAGTAATCTATTAGTCAATGCCCGGTTCTAAAGTAATCCGCAACATAATGCCGAGACCACTGTTGATGTTTACAAGAAACATAAATTTATTTAAAATGGAAAATATTATTTCAATTTGATTTTTTCTTGATGATTTCTTCGTGATGATAGGTTGTTGAAACACTTGTAAATATATATCTTAACACTATATAGGTTTTCAATTCAATGCGTTTAGAGAAGAAATGTAACATATTATAATGCAGGTATTTTGAAATACTACACTACTGTTATAAAAATGAAACTTTCTCATATAGAAATGGCAACGACAAAGGTGAGCTCATAGTCAGTGTATGCGCGGTCAAGGAACGCCACGTAATTGTCATGCTTCCCGAGAGACAAACGCTGCGACATTAGAATTTCAGTTACCCATATCAATCAGACACTTTGTAGCTTATTCACTTTAGTTAGTAAGCTGACTTAATTAAATCAAAGGATTTAATTAAGTCAGCTTACTCAACTCACTAAAGAAATGTGGATTTATTTTATCTTTTATATTGCACGGAGGTATGATTTCACGTTTCTGGTAATGTCACATATGACTATTGTATTGTACGAGTCCATTAAACCCAATATTTTTTCGTTAGCAGTTGTCGAAATCTATTGATTAACTAACAAAATACCATAACAAATTGATAGCCAAGGGTAATTTGAGGTAACCCATTCGTCTAACCCAATTTTCACTTGTTGTAAGAGAACTGTAACCCGAGACTACTTTTGGATTCAAATTAAATCAGTTAATTGCAATTAACCGCATGTCCTGGTCTCCTGAGCTCCAGAAATATGAACCTCAACAGTTTTTAAAATGTTTCACTAATAATTTGAAATGCCGACGAATAATCAAAATATATCCAAATTCAAATGTGACAAAGAAAATACATGCATTTTTGTAGTCCATGATTCTCACAACGCAAAGCCTAAAAACCTACAGTCATCACACATACAATATACTTTGAATAAGAAACGTTGAAATGTATGGAGAAATTACATCAAGCACCTCTGTGGACATGTTAGTTATGATAATATTAACAAAACTTAATAACTGATCAAAGCTGTATCAAAAACACCATCTCCAGCACAACTATGTGTGTATCTTTAACTGGGTAGTAAAATTTTTTAACATGTTGGAACCCATCATAATCAGAGCATCCAAAATTTAGCATCTGCTTCACCTTAGCTTGTACTGCTCGTACTATATTGCTTTCAGAAGTCTTTATAGGTTGGTATATTTCATATTCTTGGTATAATCTTCTTAAAAAAAAGGGATAAAGGAGCAGTTTCAATATTATAATTGAGCTTTAAGGAAGTTCAATTTCGTGAGACTAGAAACATTTTATTTCTGTATATCTGTCTGTATGTGCGAATATCTAAAAACGAATTGATCTATAGACTTTAAATTATGCATTCAATATCATTTCTACGTAGTCAACACTCAGTAATCTATGATGGTACATGTTATTTTATGGGATTTAGCTCAGCGTTAGGGATCATTTTCATATTGGTCTTAAGGAAAATAAGAAAATCGTAAAATAAACATTGTAAATATTTAGTGCTGATTAGATAATATTGTAACATGTGATGTAGGTACATGTGTACCTTATTCGATTGGTCTGTAAGACTTTCGTGACAGCTTTTTGTTCTTCAATATCTGTTGTGTTGGTTTATTTATATAGAAACAAGAGTTTGTTTATCGTGCATGATACTCCATGGAATTTGGCTGAGCTGCTAATTCAATAGCTCATGGTGGTATCTAAAAAATAAATTGAGCTATAATCTTGAAAATGTTCATTTAACTTCATCCCTACATAAATAAAGTAGCGTTTCATTATGGGTATTTTAAGCCACGTGGTTTTTCTGAGCGTCGTTAAAGCCTTTAGTAGGGCGAAACAATTACTGTCCACACCGATGCGATATCCTACGGGAGAGCTAAAATATTATTATCTGAAAGGTTATTAATTATCCAGAAATAACGAACCTTTCAAAATTAGGTCATTATTATCTAACCATACGCTCAATAAAACAAGCAGAACAATATTTAAAAAACCTACTATTCACTATTCGAAAATCTGGTCGACATAAACCATGACTGAATCCAGGACAAAGAGAATGTATTAATTAAATGAATCACTTACGGCAAAAGTGAACTTTGTCTGTAGTATTCCCTGTCCAGCCTTTGTGCTCAAATAACAACAGTCGTAGAACTTCAATGTCATTATAACAAGCAAGTAACTTCTCTTGTTAATTATCACAATAGAATAAAATATTTTCAATTGTGAGTAAAGTTTGTTTATAGTGAGAAATTGGCTCATTTATTTTGTGCAGTTTTTAGTTGTCTTTTGTTACTAGTTTGCAGTACATTTTTCCTGATATGAAGCTAATCAACAAATGATTTGCCCGTAATTTAAATATAACCTGCTATGCAAAACCATTGGCTATTGGCCATTTTTCTTTGTATTTTAACTATTGCGAACTAAAAGTAATTTAACAGTGAAATAAGTACGTCCTTTGCCTAAATTAAAGTATTTGTGAAACTGCAACAGCCTTTAAACATTCCATTGCATAAAATATTGCACGCCAAGCTATTTTTGTATCGTGCGTCTTCTATAACTGTTAAAATACTTACTGAAATTTTTGGTGCTCTAAGCTTGAGTATATCAAAATAACACTAAGAGAGAAAAGTGCATGATGAACCCGAATCAGTCAGAAAAGTAGGGATTTCCATACCATATTACTAAGTTTACCGCCTTACTATAACTTTAAAATCTAATTACCTAATTATTGTAATAAGTATAAAATTACGGGAAAGTTTCCAAATTTAAAGCTTGCTGTAAAATTAATACTTTCTGAGATCCTAACAGTCACATTCAGTTGATAACCCTACACACATTATTTTACCGTTCAATAATTTAAAAAAATAAATGGCCCATGAAAATTACACAGCTTTAATGTTTGGTAGTAGCAACGATTCTGTACATTATCTGGTACCTATTGCTCGATTGGGAACAATAAAACGTCTACCCGGCTTGTAATAGTACCGAACTAGGATGCACCATTCCTGAACGATCGAAATGTAATCGCTATAACCAAAAAAAGCGATGATGGCTATTTAAAGGCATAGTTTATTATGTCATATTATGTATTATCTGAGTATATATTTTATACATATATACTCCCGGTGGAGCAAATACTCTTTGTACAAGTAATTCAATATTTATTAAAAATTAAATTTGGCTTATTTTTTAGGGAGAGGCAGGAAAAATGCAATTACGCACGCGGGTGGCCAGCCTGTAGTGTGGGACTCCCCTAAAAGCGAGTTTACCCACTAAAAAACCTCCTCTACTCTAGGATTCTAACCTGGGATTGTTTGTCACATTACTTCAGGCTAGGCCAGTTGGCTATTGCCAGTTATACAATTTAAATTGATGTTAATAAAAGTCTTTTGACAGGTGTTTGGTCTTCCGATATGTTAGTTTGGATATTTGAACGCATATGTTACAGATACGCCCAAAATAAAAAACAATTGAATCGTAAAAAGTAAGGGCTCTGTGGTGTATTTACATATGAAAATTATATATACTAATTATATTATTATAATATTATATATTATAATATTCGTTCAGTTCGTAAACGGTGGAGCAAGTTTTTCTTGGAATTCAATCTTTATTGAAATCAACGTGAAGAAAAACTAAGTTAAAACCTCAATATCATGATACATTAACGATATATTAACAAACAAGTTTACATCTAAAGGAGTTGTATCAATATCATGATACTTTAACGATATATTAACAAACAAGTTTACATCTAAAGGAGTTGTTGTATCAATATCATGATACTTTAACAATGTATTAACAAACAAGTTTACATCTAAAGGAGTTATTGTGTATAGTAAAGTGGAGTGGAGTAAATGAGTGCCCTTATGTACTGTTAATTATTTTAGACATATGAAAATTTTACCATCAGTCCAGTTCCAAATTTATTTTTAATAGTACCTATACAACAAATTTGAAATAGTTTTTCCCGCTTTTTAAAATGCATCCATAAGTTAGCAGTAGTCAGAATTAAAGCCCATTGTTTAATTTTGTTTACATAATATTTTTAATTTTAAACATAACATAATATAAATTTAAAATAACTTGCTTTTCAGAGGACTGATTCCAGCGATTGCTGGAAACGCTCGAGGGGCTGGAAAAATTCATTAGTTCAAAAGTAATAAAATTAGAGTTCAAAACTTATGTACACAATACTATTTATGGCCCTTTTTGGAAGAAGTATTTCCACAGCCTTCATACTTGTACCCTCATACTTAGCCCAGTACATTGAAAATAAGATGAAATGAAAATAACTATCATTCATTAAAATAAAATATAATAAAAGAAATGTCACCATTCACACAAAATAGAAAACACAGCGGAGTGTAATTTCTTTGGAAATCGGAGTCAACTCCGTTCTCCCTTCCGAGCATCTAAAATTCAAGGCAACAATAGCGCCTCTAGCGTCAACACCGCTAACTAGACACTTAGGAAGTCCTTACTTCCTGCTTCAGTACTTGTACGTTTATACTCTGTCAAGTTCATTAAAATATAAAACGTTCTATAAATAATTTCGTGATTTCATTGAATTTAAATGTGTAAGGATTCCATGAATTCAAGAAAGATCAAGTACACAAATGTGCATTAACTACTTCATTGCCGAGAAAACTACCACGTATTTATAGTACACTTTTTACTTTCTATCTTTAAACTTTCATAAGACGTAAGTAGTTATTTCTGTTATACAAGTGGCGTTTGAAGTAAATCTAATAATACAACTATACCCTGTAAACTTTATACAATTAAAAAAACATTAATTTTACCTATAGGATAATGGTTTTTCGTTAAAAAAACTTATTTATATAAAAAATAAGAGAGAGAGTTTTCTATTTATAAGATATTTATCCAGTCGATCTGACCAAAAACCAAATATTGAATAAATAGAGCATAATTAATACTGTAAATATACCACAATCAAATAAAAGTTTACAAATCAAAACATATTAAGGGTGTTAATTTTAAGGTTTCATTTCATTTATTTCCCATTTAAACTTGGTTTATTTCGTAAAAAGTTAGTTCATTTTGATCAAAATATAATTTCAATTTTATAGCAACTTGTAGAATGAATGTACTGTAATATATTATAGTTAAGTGCTATTGCATTAAGTAGAATTGAAAATATAATGTCAAAATAGCATTTTCTTAGGTATAAATTAATGGATCTCTCGGTAGCAGTGCCTAAACTTGAAAGGACATGATAAATTTTCCTTCCTGCCCACCCTTGACATATATGGCATACGAAGGAGACTGTCATAGATAACAAAAGTAACTTTGTCCCTTTTGTCATTCCTGAGAAGAGCTTTTCCTTAATAAGTTTGGAAAACAACCTTAATTCTAAAAGTAAGTTTTAAAAATCATTAACACCAATTGGTATACGATTACATCAGGAGTTTTTTTTATTCCTACCATAAATTGCTTTTTTCAAGTTAATACTTGGATTACCTGTATTTTCAATACACAGACGATTTAAATATTTAAAGTTTATATAAAGTAAACTTTTATTTAATTGTTTATTGATCGTTTGAAAACATTCACATATAGTAGGAGGAAAAAACACAATAGAAGTAAAGCGTTTTGAACGAAAAGTAGTTGAGGGTTCATTAATAAAATTACATCAACCTTATACTGTCCTACTTTTGAAGCCAGGCTACTTTGGTTCTTAACAATAATAAATTATAAAATATGAAACTTCCCCGAATTATATTATTACTGAATTAAATAAAATCTTATATACACAATGACACAGTTGAAGGAATGTGTGTAGGCTGAAGGCGTGTGACCCTAATTACAACACAGGCAGGACTGCTTTAATCCCTTCCAGTGTTGCCACCGATTTGCTGAACGAGGACATGAGTCATGAGATGACTTTAGACAAGACGTAATTAAATTTTCTATTAATTTTATAATTTTTGTGTTATGACGTCATGCAACGCATAATACCGTTTTTTATCCATTTTTTGTCTGAAAATCTGTTCCTTTTGAATTAAAATACAGATGCATTGAATTATAAATAAGTATTTTTTTTCTTATTATAATTATTACACGATACTGCCTAACTGAGATGAATGTATTCGTTTATAGTAGCAGATATTGAAAGCCATTGTTTAGATTAAACTGAAGCAATATTTTGGTTAAGGTATTCTTATTTTGGTTTTGTAGAAAATTTTTAAGTAACAATGTTTATAATTTAACTTTGTAGCAAATTTACTTTTTGATTTTAAATAATAATATTTGAAAACATGTAAATAAACAACTTTAATTTCCAGTCGTGTTAAACTTTTTTCTCCGTTTCAAATAGTAATAAAAGCTTACACAGCCAAACTGTATAAACCGTTTCAAATTTTCCCTTATAAAGGTTAAAGGTCATTAGTGAACTGTATTTTTATAATGAACAGGTAATTTTTAAAATGGCTTTTAAATTCAATGATATATGCCACATTACAAGACAGTTACATTTCGTTTTATAGAGAATGGTCACAATACCGAATCACGCACTCAATGGTCCTTTTCTCATACCTTATTCAAATTTTAAAATTAAAATATGATAAAAACCTTTTAATTAAAGATTTTTTTATATTTTAACTAGAATTCTGTACGTGGTGGTGTAACAAAACACTGTATGACATTTAGAATGCATTTACTGTATACATTTACATATATGTCTTATGTATATGCATGTCTTATTGTGAGGTAGATAAATATAGATTTAATTTGTAAAATAACTCAAAACAAGTATTTCTTACACAATACTAGGAAATTCATACCATCTTAATCAAGCAAAATATTCACTTCTATACAACATAGACGTGGTTTTTTGCACCACAATACACAATTGCTCACATTAACCATAATAAGCATAAACAAGACAAACTATATTACATAACTACCAAAATACATCAGTCTTTTACTTGCAAAATAAACATATCTGTATAGTATCTAAATAATCTAAAATAAACACAGTTAATTTACTAAATTACAAGAAGTATATAAATGTTACTACTTTTATCCAAAACTTCTTGTATATTCATTATCATCAGCCAATCTTTCAAACACGAATCGATTTCTTACGTTTTGCAGGATAATTATTAAAACTTTCCGCCCTAAAAATATACAAACTACTTTTCAAAACGTGCTCTATAGACTTTTGCCTTCTAACATATTTCCCCGTAACCTTGTTATTTATTTATTTTTTGGTTTGAAAATTTTTATAGGTGATAGAAGAATTGAACTTTATTACAATTTCAGAATAAGTTTCGAGGATTGAAATCTAACCTCTTCTTCAGTTGTAAAAGTTGTAATACATAAAATTGTTTAAAAATTTAAAATAAGGCAATGAACTTATTGATAATTTAATTCATAACTGACTTTTACCCAAACAGATTGAACTCGAGACTGGAGAGAATATATCCAAGCAGTGTCAATGCACAGGTGCTAAGAACACAAACAACACGTCTCTCACACTAGCGGAGGTGGAACACTGGTGAGGATGCCAATTTCTGTAATTCTTGTGGTATCGCAGCATCTCATTTGAAACCAAGCGAACGGAAACTTTAAGGATATGAACGGACTGGATAAAGGAGGACAGTCACCTCCAAACTTAAGTTTCTTTCCTTAACCTCAATGTCATGGTGTGTGTACGACTTGAATTGGTTTAGATTATTTCACTATAAAAAAGTAAATATTTTTACACAAAGTGTATTTTTTACCTAACCCCATCAGAAATTTGACTTAACACGATATGAATTAATTTTCACGATCAGGATGTAAAGTATTAAATAAATATCGCGGATAAATGTATTGGAAATGAAACTCGACCACATGCAATTAAACTGAGGGGGAGCTGTTTCAGTTCGGGTCGAGGCTTTTAACTAAATTAATACTGAGCGGACCAACTAAAACTGCTTCTATTTCCTTCTAGGACTGGAGTAAGTATTGCAAATCGTTGCATCGGATCAGATAAATTACGAATTATTATATTTGACGATAATACTTGGAACATTTCGCTAGGAAAATTTTGAATGTTTTATGCAAAGTTCGAAAATAGTACAGTAAGTTAGAAAGTCATTCCTTCCTGCATTTTTACAACCCGCCATTTTGCCAGCGTCTAGTGTTAAAATTGTAATTTCTTTTCAATTGGGATTTATTAGATTTTTTTATTTCATGGACTTTATTATTTATTATAATATATTATTTAATTACTTTATCTTGTGTAGGTTAAAAAATAAAGAGTAAGAAACTGATATTGCAAAGTCTAGTAGGTCATCTAACCCCTTTTTTCCAGAGAAAGGGCAGGAATTCAGTAGTTATTTCGTGTTTGGACGCTATTTTCATGATATTCATATTTTGCTTAATCAATACTTTAAAAATTAATCCAAACCATAAAGTTAAAAATAGAAGTTTTTAAGAATAAGGTCTATAAGTATTACCGGGTGGTTGAACAAATTCGGCTTTGGTCACGTTATAGTACTCTTAATACCATTGCCCTAGACGTAAACCTACCTATTGACCTTGTAAACCTACTAAAGTTTTAAGTTTAATTTTCAACACAGAATTAAGTGAGCAGCTTTTATTCATTTGCCGCGACCGTCGCCTTCTCGTTACCGCCACTGCTGAGACGAGACTGCTTGGCGCGGTGTTATGTTGCCTCGGCAGTTTGGGCGTTAAAATTGTTTTCAATATATATTATTAAAAACTTGTACTATATTTCGTCTTGTTTCTAAAAAGAACTGACTATTTTGCTAATTTCAGAAGGTGGAGCATTAAACTGAAACTTTAAAATAAGTTGTCTGAAGAAACCTTGAATTCGCCAACTTAATTTTGTTCCCTTTCAAAACGAAATTAGGTTTTTTTATGTTTACCATTCATAAACATACCAAGGTGACAACAAAGCATATATTATTGGCACTTTATTTCTAACTTCCTGTACTTTATACTGTTGCTATTTCTTCATACACTGATGGCAAAAATGGTTCAGTAAATATAGATCACAAACAAACTGCGTTGATAAATTTGTTTGCAGTCAAAGAAAAGTAACTCTTCAAAGTTCCATAAACCAATTACATATAGACATATTAATTAATGCTTAAGCTCTCGCTTTACCCATGATACCCTTTGCACATTCATCGTTGCGTAAAACAACAGCTTTAGTCTGGAACAGCTTTAGTCTGTCTGTGCAATTGGATCAAACAATACGTTTCACTGACGCAGAAGATAAATCTTTGGTCGCATTAAACAAACCAATTACGTGAGGGTTCACGTTTGAATTCGAATCACCAGTTCCACATTGCTCTCAAACATGTGATTTATAGTATTCATTTCATTTCTTTCAGTTTGTAAATATTTAAAACTATGCACATAACATGCACTAACTAATTTTCAATAATTTGGTAAATGGCAAGAAAACATTAATATTATTACTTATGCAGTTCAATCATAATGAATGACAAATAGTATTAGAAAATTGTATTTTATAAACAGTGAGGGTGTAGGTTAGGAGGTATCAGAACTGTTATCTGAAATAATGATATTTATTACATCAAGTATGAAGAAAATGCAAAGTAATTCATCATTTCTTATACTATATAGTTAAATAGCAATAGGATTTGTATGTATAGGTTTATTTTACACACCATACCATGCGATGAGTTATAAAGATTAAACTGATAATGCCTCTTGTAATTATGAAATAATCTTGATTAAAATGTATTATTTCATTGAACAGAATTTTAATTTTGTTCAACGTTTTCAAAAGTTACAGTTGTTGTTATTTCTCAAAGAAAACTGTTCCCTACTACAAATCTTTAAGTAATCGAGTGTGTAGTTACACACTGAGGATTCTTCCGGACATTAGCCATAGTTCAGTGATACAATACAATCCGTAACAATACGTTTTGAGTTCCGCAATCTGACCTCTTCTTCATGTAAATGACTAAACTAATACATGACTAAATCTAGGTTAAAGTAAACTAAACATACCAGACCGTTGTCACAGCATAAGTAAGGAACCACAACAACTATGCTGTGTGCATATTATATTCACACATGCACTTAATAAATAAAATAAATAATAAAAACTAACACTCATTATTAAAAATTGACTACATAATACAGGTCACGATAAGTCTGCACTAACCGGCCAACCAAAGAGAACTGATAGAACTTTATTAGTAAATATCTATACATCTACATTATGCCAGCTCTGAACTAGCCTCTCCAGTCAAAGTAGGCAAGAAGTGGCACAACCTTATGTTGAGGCTAGCAAGGACCTTTGATACTTAGGGAACGAACCCCACCAACTCCAACAGTCATATTCCATGACACATCGGTTCTTTTTGTGCCCAGTGGTAGATTTAACTGGAAGGTATAAACCAGCCAGAAGCGATCCCTGCTGGGTTTGCACTATACTTATACTATATTTTTATGTAAATATGCTAATTCATAGTAAGAATAGCTCAGCACCGCAGGAGGGATGCATTGAGATTAGCACGATTGATCATCACGACTGGTACTGATTCATCTCGTCTAGGCGTTTACTTTACAGTATTATAAATAAAGAACTTCCTCTATTACATTTTTATTTCTATCTAATAAATACTGTTTAATTTTTTTTAAGAGTATAAAGGATGAATACACATTATTTTGGGGGCTATTATTATTTTTGTGAGCTGTTTTACAATAAGCAAAAGACAATAATTCGCTGTTTTTAATTGTTAAAAAAATGGTAGTTACGATGATATTTACAAAATATTACATTGCTTTAGGTCATGGAAAATGCATACTGTTCGTGCACTTCCTATATATTATTTCATTTAATAAACATCTTATCTTTAACAATATAGTGATTTGAAAAAAACGCAAGAATAACTGTACCTTCTGAATTTATGCCTAGAGTGAATAAGTGAAAGAGTATTAAATTTTACTTACCATCCACATCCTGTCCTGAGGTGTGTGTGTGTTGCAGCGAAAATCTGCTGCTTCTACCCAGGAACTCCTAGCGAACTAGCGGAAGAGACGAATCGAAGTCGAAACAGAATATCCGCAAATATGTCAAGGGATCCGTTACTCCGTGACGGCCAAAACGCTTTTAGATTGTGAGTCAATGCAAACTTATTCTTTGAGCTAACGCTCTTAAAGGGTTTAAACTCGGTGTCTTCTATATAGACATATAATTAAATTGAATTGAACAAAAAATGTCTGTAATTTGAAGCGAATTTAGAGCTTTTTAGTCACTGTTTTCCACTCAAACTCAATGAAGCCTCATGGAAAAACATGCGTATTACAGTTTACCGTTTTTTGACTGGTTACAGTACCAAAGCTTGTATGTGTTTATATATTTATTAGGAAAATACTCTGGTTACCGAAAAAGTGGGTTGATTACGAAGCGTTCTTGGAAACATAATATTTCGTCTATTGGTTCGTTTTCGAGATATCGTGTGAATGGACAGCCAGGCTAAGGTTGTAAGCAAAATTCCAGGTATTTAATTTCATTCTCGAGATGACTTGCGGACAGATAGGTAGATACACGATCACACAGAAATGGAAATTTTTCAGCCCCTTCATAATGGACTTTTCTAACGCTCATAATTTAATAATGTTAATTAAATCATGTTATTTTCTTACCATAAACTTGTCTTTAAAATGTGTAGTCTTTGTACTCATGTAATGGTGTTATAAGAAAAATATAATGATTTAGTGCTTGTCAGTGATAGAGAGAATACAAATTTCGAGTAAACTAAGCTCCTAAGAATTAATTGGCCTAGACTATTAGCGTATATTGTAAATATAAATTGTATTAATAACGTATAAATACAATTTTCATATATAATTCAACAACATTTACTCTTTCTATTAATCAAGCTCAAATGCCCTGAAGGAAAATATAAATATATCAAATTAATATCACATATGAAATGTAATCAAGAGAAATCTACCTCAGCTGCAGAATATTGGGAAATGTATGTTACTTTATTGCGATGTTTATATATAATGATAACAAATGTGAAAGCAAAGTTACATGTTATAATAACGGTCTCAAAGCGATTATAAAACAGTTGTTTACAGTTTCAGACAAATTTGTGAAAAGTTAATATGACTGAAATAGCTTTTATTTGAAATCACTTTTAAGAACGTGAGTTATACTATGGTTGTATAAAATTTTATCTTTGTACTCGCCCTATTTATACGTACTTGAGATGGAAAAACTCGTACATAATATCGAAATGGTATGAATCCAAATTATGTTTGCTATTTACACATTTTCCGTTGTTTATAACTGAGGTTCCTTAATACGACTTATATTTTCATTGGCATCCACTGTTTATTTACGTTTTTTAATTATACACGTGTCCTTAATGGGACACTTTTAAGTGGCATTTATTTCACTCAATACAATGGATTAGTTATGGGTTTTAAAAGGACTGTTAGTTACAATACATCTAGAGCTCTGTTCTGTCAAAATTATTTTGTTATAGTAAATAACAATTAATTAGTCACATAAATCTCTGTAAAAGCTTCAGTGCAAAACTTGCATCAGCGTTGCTTGAGAACATACATAATGTTCGTGCTTTACGCTTCAATCTTGACGTCTCTCTAACATCGCATTTCAGTAATGAGTTCCAGGAGATTTCAAGTCAAGAGCTCTTCACAAGTTATTAAATTATGACGCGAGTTTAGTACACTTTATAATGTGAGGCTCTCAACAAGCAGTTCAAATTTAACTTCTACCTATAACTTACTAATCGTTCCAGGAAATGCTGCTGGATTATATTTTGGAAATAAAGGATTAATTACTGTAAAGGTTCCTTATGTCATATATTACTAGAATATTGTATACAAACTCACAGAACTTTTAGTATATCTACTATTAGACATTCATTCGTCCTTTTAAATTATTGTGCCGTTCAGTGTTATCTATTTGTTTATATATTCCACAATTCAAAAACAAAATACTTCAAGATACATCTTCAGATAGATTCCATGTAATAATTTTTCACATCCCTGCATTTAGGCTGAATTTAACTTTTATATAACTATATATAATAAGACTAACATGTATTATTTAAAACATGCACACTTTATATTAAAAACTGAAGATTATGTTGGTTCCTTATTGTAATCATTATATTTTTAAAATCGCAAAACATGTATTCTTTACTTTTCGACAGCAAAGCTGTCTTTGAAACTTCACGAAGGTTATTAGTGATTACTAATGCAAGCTAAGTAACTATAAAATATGAGGGTAGAAAAGTGTGCTCATTCATACCTTTAATGGATATTACAAGACCTTTTCCTCTTGCAACTAAAAAAGATGGTTGAGGTCAAGTATTTCTATGTCCATTAACATTCTGAGATATATCTGAGGATGATTCACTGCTCATGTTAAATTTTATTTTAGGGATTTGATAACAGGACAGTCTGTTGCATTTTGAACTAACTGTTAATAAAACATAAATTATTAATTAAAAGATATTTATCCTAATATAAAAGTATTTAAAAATGTTGTAATCGCTTAAACAAATACTTCATGTGGTTGCATGGATTAAAGTATGTAAGATTCAAATTGGTCCAGAGGAAAGAGTATTGCATAAGTTATGTATAAGGTTTCCCATATATCTTTGAAATGAAATTGATAATATAGAAAAAAATATTATTATAAGGTTAAAAATGCGTATACATTTATATAAAAGTTCAATTTTCAAATCGGTACATACGAGTAAATTCCATATAAGAGTACTATTTATCTATAGTACACGATGTTAAATATGCATATTTAAATATTAAGTTGTATTTTTCTCATTACGTACGAGCATGTTCACTTTCCAGTTATACTATTTTATACGACGATAATCTTCGTAAAGAGACATAAACGGTCTGGATGGCATTTGGGAGTGGGCCAAGATCATTCTATTTGTCACCCAAATCTGATTCAGATAGTTCTTCATGCACCACGAGGACTTTTTGGATGGTAGGATTTTCTCGGTCATAGATAAGGAATCCGCCATGGTCGGATTGTAAATCTACTTTCACGTCCTTTCTTTCAATCGTATAAAGTAGGAGATCTCTCAACCGTGGCTCGACATCCAAAAACATTCAAATAGAATGTCAGGAATATATTTTTAGGAATAAACATGATAAAATTGCAGTCGATTGAGGGCTCGTACAAGTATTGCAAAGAGGTGAGGAACGCTTCAACGTACTGTAGCTTTGGTTTTAGTGAACACGTCATATTGTGACATATGACGCAGATTTAATATCACCCCAATCTCACTTTAAAGTTAGATGCCGACTTATTGTTTAAGTAAAAAACCATGTTGGTGGCAGTAGAAAATGACCACCTCTTAAGATTTTCCTCTAAGTGATTTCATAAAGTAAGTGATATGTGGTTTACAGCAAATCATAATCAACACAGCTGTAGAAAGGAAGCCACCAAATTTGTATTTAACTCCCAGTAAATACGAAGATATAAGATACAATTATTTTACACGATATTTTGTAAATCAGTAGCAATTTATGGATTTTCCATTGATGTACATGTGATAAAATCTTATCTTCATGTATAAGTCAAACAAATACTAAATTGACTTCAATGGAAGAGATACATAGTGAGTTGAAGGGACATAAAAGATATATTTCTATCTTCGAATACTATTGTTCACTTTAACGATAATTTCATTGCTGGTCGGCGAGGTTGATCCCCACTCCCTACTCGATGATCTGGAAGTCCTCTATCTGAGATTATATCCTTCCACGAATTGCTTCTCCTTCAAATTTCTGGTTCGCCAACAATTATTATTGTAATCTCTACATATCAAACCCAATGATTCAAGAACACAATTATTGTAGATATTTACTGATTAATGTGTAACAAATTTAAAGTTTGAATTTCGTGAAGAATGACGTATGCATTGAAAAAAAAACGGACAACCCACTTGTCGGTGGATGGTAAGGTAATTACAGGATCTAAGATGGTTGTCTATGCTCTGAATGTGGTTAAGTGTGGAGATGTCTAAGGTTGAATATGTCTAAAGGACATTAAAATCATTCTTTGTTTGACGTTCGTTAATGACGATGAAAGGATTGTGAAGGAAATAGGATGTTTCAAAAGATTTGCCATCGTTCAGTGATGCAACAAAAATCAGTAATAGTGTTTCGAAATCTTCAATCTGATCTCTTCTTCAGGTAAATAACTGACCTAACACATAACTTTGTAATTACTTATTAGGTTAGTTATTTACCAGAAGAAGAGTTCAGATTGCAGGCCTTGAAACGCAGTTTTACTGATTTTCTTTGTGTACCTGAATACAGGTACGATATATAGCCTTATCGGAGTACGAAACCAGTACTTCATTTTAGCCTTGCGCTTCCGCTGGAACCTTTTATTAGGCTTCTCCCAGCCTGGCATAGTTGGTGCTATATTTGAATATAATACTTTATATAGTAGTCGTTGTATGGCAAATAAGAACTAATCAAAGGTACTATCATTTTGCATAACATGAAGTCAACAAGAAGAATGTAGTTGGCATTTTTCTTCTTAGTAGTTAGTTCTTCTTTATCTAACATTCTTCAAAAGTGATGGTTGAACTTTCAAAGAACGATACAGTTTTTCTCCAGACTTAATGATTGGAACTGGAGATAGTAAATCTTCCTACAATAGTTTTTACTGCTCAATGAAGCACTTACGTCCAGATGGTGTCTACATTTCCACATAATGCTACTGTTGATTGTTGAACTAATGGTAACAATCTGTGTTAATTGAGTGAAAAATTCAATACATATTATTAAAAGAGTTTTATATGAACTGAACTTGAATAATTCAAATAAATCAAACCTTTCAGACAAACAAGCCAATTAATTACGAGATTGCTCTTTTCAAGGCCTTTGCTGCTGTTTAATGCGCTACCTTTGTTACTTCCACGTTGTAAATTACGCACTTAATGTACAACACGCCGTAAAGTAACAACAGTTTATAGACTATTGTGTTGTTATAATTAATAGCCCTAGGCATTGCTAGTAAAGGGGTGCCGCATAATATCCAGACTTTGTTACTGCGGAGCAGAATTGTTGGAAGCTCAAAATGTTAAAGTAATTTGGGATTTTTTTATTAAATTAAGTGCTATTGTAACCATATGTTTATTAATAATTAGTTTATATGATAATTTAATAAATCAATAAGTAACTAGTATAAGGGAAGGATGTTCTATTCACTATCATGCTAACGAATTAAATACATAAAATTTTCAATATTGTTGTTTTCAAACAACAAGGTACTGTAAATCTGATATTATTCAGCCCTGGGGTTCGCAAAGGATATCGCCGACCGTGGCTGAAACATTAATGACGCATTTATTTATACTCTTCATCAGTTGCAACACATTTTACTAGACCACATTACCTTATATATATATATATATATATATATATATATATATATATATATATATATATATATAAGCTTGTATACATTTTTTTAAATTCACTAGTAAAGTAGAGCAGTTGGAGTACGAATTTTATAAAACTATGCAATACATTATAATACCAAAAATGTAAATAGTTATGCTCTAACGAACTACTTAAATATGTTTAGTAATCTACTATATCTCTACCTACATAACTAGGAAACATTGATTTGAGAAACATACTTTTGTAAATATTACAATTAAAATAGGTTAAACTAATCTTTTTATAACTTTCAAACATTTTTGTGAATCATCAAAAGCAAACAAAATCATAAACTTCATCATTTATTTCAACCAAAGTGAACCTTTTATATCAAAAATAGTAATAACAAACTATTCCATCATATTGAATAAATATAATACGTATACAATTTTTTTATACCAATGTAGCTTAGACCACCAACATACATTAAAATATCTCAGTTGTATTATTAAAGTTACTGCCTAAAATAAAATACTGTTTGAAAGTATTTTACTATAAAAATAACAAAACGAACAAAAATATCATTACCAGTAAATATGGTATATTATAAAAATAAACTAAAGGGAAAAGGGCAAGAAGGTTGTTTTAATAAAACGAGACTTCTTCAACTAATTGAATAAGGTTTAAACTGCTCTATCGCTAAGACAGTGCTTCGGTCTTTCGTTGTACATTATTATAATGACTCTGCCTTTTAGTTGTATGTATGTTTAAGGCACGACTCTCAGGTTTTACGGTAAAGTACCAATTTTATCTTATAAAAATGCTGTTTTAGTTATTTCTCTTCAAAAAGCAAAATATCTTATTTGATTTCTCCTAATGAATTCTGTTATTTTCCTTGCAGCTACATGGTTAAACTGTTACGCGTACTTCTATCCATACCACATATTATCTAAGGATCAATGCGAGGAAGATAACGTATTCACAATTTTTAAAGGTAAGTCAGAAATAAAGTCAAATAATCCATAAAAGACACACATGAGAAAGGAAAGGCTAAAATATTTAATTCAAAGTAATTTTGGAACATTCGATCACAATCCGTTAACATGTATATTAGGTTTTATATACATTTATATTCAAATCTTGAAATTATTACTTACTACTTATAACTTTGCATGTTACTATAAATATTTATGTAAACCATTACGTAAAGAAATCTTTAAAGTGTTTTATTTAAAATTTGTTATATACATAAAAGATTTAAGAAACGAAAGATGTTTGACGTTGTACGTCTAACTTTAAGAAATATTAGAGATTTTTAAAAAAATTATTATCATTTAAACAGTGTGTTTATCATAAAAATTATTTTTCTTTCAATGAGTTCTGAATATTTTTGTAGTTTACAATTATATCAAGTAATCTCTAAATTATTACATACAGTATTTGATGGACTAGATTCTCAGGGAACGTAATGTAAATAACTGTTTTAAGATAATTTCAGTAAATAATATTTTCGTTTTACTACGTATGAAGATATAATGAAGTTATGAAGACAGAAACAACACCCAATTCAGATTTTATACATTATGCTTGGGGTAGAAAAGGAGAAAGATGTTAATAATAAATGAGTAAATTGAGTTCTGTTTTCATTACTTATTTATTTAGAGATAAACACTTTGATTCGTTTGATAATGAGCGGAGATGAGATACTTAGGAAATACTGTAACAGCTCGGTTTTACAGCAAACCTTTGCAAGCGTTAACTCTGTAATAGAAATGCAAATTTTTAATAAATTTGCATTTCTATTACAGAGTTAACTACGATCAGATGAGAAGTATGCAATATTTATCAACGCTGTACTTACTAATAGCGGTCTACCAATTTTTTTAGTCGCCTGTGTGACCATGCTACTAGTTCACACGTACACATCTCAATCAAATGACACCTCTATAAAATCAGTATTTGGCGCAAGTTTAAAGTATCACCTTATTCTAGCACCTAATATTACTGTGGAATTTATGTAATTAGTAATGTAGTTAAAGATAACTCTCAGACAAAAAAGTATTAAACCTTTCTTAGCAATGTTTGTGATTTAATATTTGTTTATGTTATTAACTAGATTTTTACAATTTCTATTATGCTTTTAAAGTGGCCACCATTTGTACAAAATTTAAAACAGCTGTTTGATCTTTAACACTGATATAAATTCTGGTAGTTTAAATAACCGTGAACAATAATTGAAATAACCACACCATTCATATATTAAGGAATATATTTAAAGTCAAGTCTTTCATAGTTATTAAGCGCTATTGCTAACATACTTAACTAAAGTTATGAGCTATAGAATGTTACATTTATTATTAAATACGGAGTAAAGTACGATCAGAAGAGAAGTATACAACATTTATCAGAGCTGTAATTTATGTTGTCCCCTATTGATTACTCAATTGCAAATAATAAATTAAGTGTAAACTAAGTGAGAGTTTTATCAAGCGGGCAAGTGGATGTCGGGAGAAAAAGTGTTTAATTGCATCCCTTTCCAAAAGAGTGGTAGAAATGCACTAATCAGCTCACATTAGAATAAGTACCTACTAACCTAATTTCAAATGGAGCGAAAGCTTTAAAATGGTTCCGTTTACTACTAAAATCATTATATTCAACTTATAACAATAGTTAGTATTTACTGTCTTAATTGTTGAAGAACTAAGGTGAAGAACTTAAGTAACTCTTACGTGCGTATTTTGGAATATTTCACTGACTCGTACACCTGTCCTATATAACATTATTAGTAGCTATCTCCCAGCCATATGTATAACGCAATAATTCATTCACACCGACAATTTGCGTATAATTCTTTTAAGATTATTATTCTGTACCAGATAACTAGTAATAACATAGTTTTTGTCGATTTTTTGACGATTGCCATTGGCTAGTGCCTCTGGTCAGTCGTAGGTGGTTAGTAGACGAATGCAGACGTATTGTGACCTGTATTCTGTAGTTCAGTTTTAATGATTAGTGTTGTTATAGTTTTTATTAAGTGCATTTTTTTAGAGTTAGTGAAGTTGACAAACAACATGGTGGTTGTGATTTCTGACTTAGACGTGCCACAACGCTTTGATATGATTTGTTTATTTAACCTAGTTTGTAATTATGTATTAGGTTAGTTATTTACCTGAAGAAGAGATCAGATTGCAGATCTCGAAACGTAGTGATACTGATTTCTTGTTTCACTGAACGACGGCAAATGTCCGGAAAATCCTGTTTCCTTCACAATCTTTCCATGGTCAAAAATAACCTTCAAACAAAGAATAACATAGTAACAAATTAATTAACTTAATCTAGTGGTTAAAAAAAGTAAATATATCAAACGTATTATGTGTGGTATTTTAGGAGATTTTTGTATCTACAAAAGCGAAAACCCGGTTATGTTTTCGTTGTTACTTTTCTTTCCAATTAAAATTATACATAATGTTTTCAATGTTGCAATTGTGAGAGATAACTGAATCAAGCCGATGGCCGAGCGGTCTAAGACGTTGGACTTTGAGTTAGAGTTAGAGAAAGCGCAGGTTCGAATCCTGTCTGTGACCGTTGCACTTTTTATCAGTAGCATCGACCTTGTACTGTATCGACTCTCCCCCTTATTCTGTTTGATAAGATCCTCGCACAGGCCCGTGACCCATGAGGACGGGTAGAATAAGGCTTAAAAGGGGACCAGCTTCTCCTAAACAAAAGCAACATCGAGCGTGGCTGCTGCTTGGATGGGTGACCGCTATGCGATCCAGTCCTTGCAAACAGCCCGCCTGCCCGGCCGATGCGAGAGGTTAGGAAGACACCTTTCAGCCGTTGGAAGTCAGGTTGTCAAGTGATCTAGAGGGTTTCTTAACCTTAACATTTCCTGGTAATATAATCCATTCTTTCCTCTATTTTACGTTTTATATTCGCGCAATTTTGGTAATTAGAAAAATCGCTGCAATGGTGAATAAATGTAATTGTAGTAACAAATCCTCGTTTCCCGAAAGTTTACATACATATATTGTATTTTTTAGAAAGATTTCTATCTAGGGCCTGCAAATTTTTACGAGCTGCTTAGTTTTTCATGATAATACACAAAAGGATATCGGTATTAAAAAAAGTAAATAAATAATCACTTAATTTTTATGTTTTAAAAATATTGGCCGTAAAATACCGAGTGCAAAGTTTTCACTGGGAAATAAGGTTAGCTGATAAAATAATGAAAACCTTCTATGTGCATTAATGTCTGAAAAGATTATCATAAATTAGTATAGTTGATATAGGGAGGTACGAAACCCCCTTTAAGATATGTAGCTTTTCAATCATATTTCTTTGACCATGTTGAACAAAATAAAGGTTCTTCACTTCATCACTCAGGTAATTGCCTATTGACTCTGGTAATGGAGCTTCGCTAAAAGGTTACCTCGTCACACAAAGTATACAACGTCCTTGCAGAACACAATCCTTTTGTAATTTAACCCCAAACAAAACTAAAAGTCTATCTCAACGTTTTATATCAAATTGTAAGCCTCTTAAACAATTTAGAACTGCATTTAATTTCGTATATACATTGTATTAACGCCTATTACAAAAATACTTCGTTATTTAAAATGAAAAATAGCTCATTATTGCAAGTGCTAAAATTATAACCTCTAGGTCATTAAATGTGAGAATCACGCTAGTCCAGAGGTCACATTTAGTAACGCGATAAAAACAACAAGGACGCTGGTAATATTGACTCAACTCTTACAACACCGGGTTATACCGCTCTGTTTGCTTTGTGTATAAAACCTCATGCAACTTGCATTTGGGTTTAATCAGGTTGATAAATACATAATCGTATCATGACGTTAATTAGTTAAATTCACGCCACAAGATATTTAATAACTGTTTTACATTTACAGTGTAATTAATACAAAGGTGTAAAAGTTATCAGAAGTTTATTTGAATATTCAAATAATGTCTTCACATAAATATAATTCGGAATAAATCAAACCTATATTCATTACTTGTAAAATTCTATTTTTTTACAATTTACCTCACAAATTGGATTATATTTAAGTTTTTTCAGTTGAATTTAAATAATGACATTTTATAGGGTAAATTGATTATAACAACTGTAAACCTTTATGGGTAAACACAAAAATTCCAAACAAATCGACAATTTGAACCTTAATATTCTTATCTGAGATGAATACACATATGTATACGACGAATAATATGTTTTTTAAAAAGAGGGAATATGAAACAGGACAGGTGAGAAAGGATTGGTTATAACTGAGCAAATAACCTTCCTAATTTTCCACTTGTAACAACTTTGTGAAATTTATATATTAGTTAATGTATTATACATATAGTAGTTAAAGTTTGGATCTATATATTTTATGTTAAATAGAAGATTTAGCCATCACTCTAGGAAACATTGTGTGTTAATTTCCTCCACACAGGCTTTTGCCTTGGAGGTTAGTTATTTTTCTCTATTAGAACGTATATTTTATATTTGTATTTCTATTGTACATTAGTAGATATTATGGTAATATTGGATGTAAACATGGTTTCTGTACAATTCTGTAATGTATTTTGAGAAAATAAATCATTATTATTATTATTATTATTATTAATATATCTTCCATTAAGACTTATAAATATATATATATATATATATATATATATATATATATTTATTTATTTATTTTATATATATTTATGTATGTATATATATATATATATATATATATATATATATATAATTTCAATAAACATTGAATCACAAAAAGTACTTGCTCCGCCGGGAGTCGAACCCAGATCTCTCACTTGCCGGGTGAATGTGCTACCATTACACCACAGAGCGCTTACTTTTTCCGATTCAATTATTTTTTATATGGCCGTATCTGTCACATATGGGTTTAAATAAGCAAACTAACATATGATCGGAAGACCAAATACCTGTCAAACGACTTTTATTTACATTAAATTGTATAAGTGGCAATAGCCTTATTTAATTTCAATAAACATTGAATCACAAAAAGTACTTGCTCCGCCGGGAGTCGAACCCGGATCTCTCACTTGCCGGGTGAATGTGCTACCATTACACCACAGAGCGCTTACTTTTTTCCGATTCAATTATTTTGTATTTGGCCGTATCTGTCACATATGGGTTTAAATAAGCAAACTAACATATGATCGGAAGACCAAATACCTGTCAAACGACTTTTATTTACATTAAATTGTATAAGTGGCAATAGCCTTATTTAATTTCAATAAACATTGAATCACAAAAAGTACTTGCTCCGCCGGGAGTCGAACCCGGATCTCTCACTTGCCGGGTGAATGTGCTACCATTACACCACAGAGCGCTTACTTTTTCCGATTCAATTATTTTGTATTTGGCCGTATCTGTCACATATGGGTTTAAATAAGCAAACTAACATATGATCGGAAGACCAAATACCTGTCAAACGACTTTTATTTACATTAAATTGTATAAGTGGCAATAGCCTTATTTAATTTCAATGTTTTAGTTACTTATTTTCATATTGGTGGTACCATATCACAGCTAGCGGTATGAACAGTAGACGGTTTGTAACCTTTGATCAACAAGGAAGAACAGTTTGCGATATAAAAGTTTCTCTAAACGTAGCAGGAAAGAAACTCATTTACAGTAACAACTGCAAAGTCGCCCACGACATCTTCGCAGTTCATGTTGAATAGCAGGATAAAAGTTTTATGTTAGTTTATATAGCTCAAAATATATATATAGTGAAATACGATATAACTTTTGTGAATTCTGTCTTATTACAAAGTTCCCGTTGGTTTCACAATTATGAGATATTACTTGTAACTGAAAGCAAGAAATATATATATCTTATTTTTTTAGTTTTTAATACATATTTTAATATGACGGATAGCCATATAGAATGCTACCTTCTCCTCCCGATATGGGATTTAAGGATTCTTTTCTTAAAAGAGAGGTATTAATATATTAAGTCATTGATAAAAACTATCTGAAAGTAAACTAACACTTACTATACATTACTGTATATATTTAAATCTGATTAGACAATCGACATTCAACCATACATTTAGATCCTTCATAGAGTTTGAAACAAATTTTGAAAAATATCGTTATAGGTTTCTAGCAAGTACACTGCTTTAAAATCTAATAGAGGGGTTTAATTCCACTAGGATCACATAAAAACTAATTTTTTTATTTCATAAACGAACACTTCCAGAAGAGCATGTCTTTCTATTACGATATGAAATATATACATTTATTTGTGTTTCTTTCATTTTCTCAATATGGATGGTACCTAGCTGGAACAGGACCTTATTAAACAAGATGTGACATGAGCAATTTGCTTTAATCTATCAGTTCAATTTTGTATTGTCAAAAGGTGATTAACGATTTTTTGCAATTTTTCAAGATGGTTATTCTGTCTTCTGCACGAATTTTTACCAATATTGTCTTACGGACTTTCAATTTATTTTAATCAATCATTGTTTTCGAACCAATTTGGTAATAAGAAGGGTTAATAACGAAATATATTTACTCCCAAGTCTCATCAGGGATGTTATACTTTTTTAACGATCTTAATTGTAACATGCTAATAAACATTTTTTAGTATGTGGTGGTTTTTCATATTATTTGCAATATAAATTATATAAATGTATAGTTTTTAAACAAAATTGTTTGTAAATTTACTGTAATCTTTTAATATTTTTCAGTTATACAGTTGAAGATTGTATATACAAACTTGTTTCATTTGTTAACGTTTGGTGCTTATAAGCATTAACATAAACCTAAATATAATATTAATTTTATATAAAAGATCAAGTTAGTTTTGTTATAAGTTTATGCATTAAAATTAGTTTTTGAATTCACTGAACTCCCTCACGTTACATATTAGGTAGCATTACTATTTTTACTATTGCACTACACTATTACATTTTTATTATTGTACAGTTCTGGTAGTTTTCCTTGAATACTAATTAGTTTACTTAGGTTATTGGAACACATTTATCTATCTAACTATTGATACTAAATAATTGTTTAGTGACGAGGTTCTGGGTTCTTAATATGTTGGTAATTGTATTTATCTTCAATGATGCAGTTGTTTTATATCAATTTATTTTTCAAGAATATATTTTCATTCTAAACATATATTTCCAATGCTGTTAATTATAAATTAAAATTTACTTCCTGGATACATATTTAGTGAATTATCTTATTATTCGACATCTTTATAGTTTCCTGGTACTGTCATTTTAGACACGTAATCATATACTCATTATATATAAGTAAATAATGTATTGGAATTGATCAAAATAAATAAAAATAACTAGTACAATCATTTAACTATTCACTTTGCAATATTAAAGACATTAGTTTTCACATAACTCCAATATTTGGTGTCAAAGCATTTAACAGCTGACTAACTGAGAGAGCCATTACCACAGTAAATGGCTGCCATTCCACCTCATGTCAGCTTTGACCAGGCCCAATGAGAATTGCTAATTCTCTCAGAGACTACCTGACCTGCCGGCTCTGATCTCTTGTCATCAGTGAATAAAACAGAGCCTTGTACAAGGGCATCACTAGACTACCTGACCTGCCGGCTCTGATCTCTTGTCATCAGTGAATAAAACAGAGCCTTGTACAAGGGCATCACTAGACTACCTGACCTGCCGGCTCTGATCTCTTGTCATCAGTGAATAAAACAGAGCCTTGTACAAGGGCATCACTAGACTACCTGACCTGCCGGCTCTGATCTCTTGTCATCAGTGAATAAAACAGAGCCTTGTACAAGTGCATCACTAGACTACCTGACCTGCCGGCTCTGATCTCTTGTCATCAGTGAATAAAACAGAGCCTTGTACAAGCGCATCACTAGACTACCTGACCTGCCGGCTCTGATCTCTTGTCATCAGTGAATAAAACAGAGCCTTGTACAAGCGCATCACTAGACTACCTGACCTGCCGGCTCTGATCTCTTGTCATCAGTGAATAAAACAGAGCCTTGTACAAGCGCATCACTAGACTACCTGACCTGCCGGCTCTGATCTCTTGTCATCAGTGAATAAAACAGAGCCTTGTACAAGCGCATCACTAGACTACCTGACCTGCCGGCTCTGATCTCTTGTCATCAGTGAAAATAGCCTTGTACAAAGCGCATCACTAGACTACCTGACCTGCTGGCTCTGATCTCTTATTATCAGTGAAAAGAGCCTTGTACAAAGCGCATCACTAGACTACCTAACCTGCTGGCTCTGATCTCTTATTATCAGTGAAAAGAGCTTTGTACAAGCGCATCACTAGACTACCTGACCTGCTGGCTCTGATCTCTTATTATCAGTGAAAAGAGCTTTGTACAAGCGCATCACTAGACTACCTGACCTGCCGGCTCTGATTTCTTGTCATCAGTGAAAAGAGCCTTGTACAAGCGCATCACTAGACTACCTGACCTGCCGGCTCTGATTTCTTGTCATCAGTGAAAAGAGCTTTGTACAAGCCCATCACTAGACTACCTGACCTACCGGCTCTGATCTCTTGTCATCAGTGAAAAGAGCTTTGTACAAGCGCATCACTAGACTACCTGACCTGCCGGCTCTGATCTCTTGTCATCAGTGAATAAAACAGAGCCTTGTACAAGGGCATCACTAGACTACCTGACCTACCGGCTCTGATGTATTGTCATCAGAGAATAAAACAGTCTTGTACGTACAAACGCATCACTAGACTACCTGACCTGCCGGCTCTGATCTCTTGTCATCAGTGAGTAAAACAGAATCTTGTACAGGCGCTTCATGCATGTTGATTTTATATAAGGCGCTCTATTTATTTCCATGTTCCTTGATTCACTTTATATAAGAAAAGTTGGAAATAATTGTTTAATAATAGTAAGTATTTGCATCGCTATTGATCCGGATGAATAAATTTCTGAGGACGTGGAAACGTGTTAAGGTATCGAGCATGGAGATAGTCTGTGTGGATATACCTGAATATAAAGTCATACCTTGAAATAACTACACGTAAATGAATATCACTCTCTTAAGAAGGCCTTACCGGGTCCTAAATAAGTGGAATATTAGCTTAAACGTTTACAATGATATGTGATTTAATTAGTGTCATGTCAATTTACCCATGTAATCTTTAAGCTATTGCATTGCGGTATTTAAAAATTAATCAATGTACAGTGACAACGACCTGGAGTACAACACTTCCAGAGTTCACTACGGTTTGCTAAGCTTCCAGAGGACTACGTAGTTGGTATCTGGCATATCGGGGTCATAACGTCTCGTCAAAAAAATGTATGAATGTGTTCGATAATCCTTTATTCAGCTAGATATATATGCTTTCGCTATGCAACATAGTTACTTTAGTGTGTAAGTCTTATCCAACATATGTTTATACTATACACAAGAACTGTTAATTATATTAACATATAAAAATGCACTCAATATGTAATTCTTTATCATATTAGTTATCAATTCAAATTTCTACCATTCTGAATGTTCCTTTTCCAAATGTAATTTAAAATACATCCAACTATAAGGCTTCCAAAGCTCTACAAAGGTAAGTTCTACAAAAGTGATAGTATAGTGACTCTAATAGTTGATGAGACCCTGTTTTTTTGAAAGTTTAATTCTGGTTTTTTAATAAAATGTATATATTTAATGAATGAATTATGAATATTATGTATTTAAAATACCACTTCCACGAATCACGAAATTTCTTATGTATAAAATAGAGATATTTTTCTCAAATTTATGCCTTATTTCATTAATAATAAATTATATTTTTAATGTAATGACAGTATATTTAGGGGATTTCGCCATTATCTTGGAAAAACAAGAGCAAGTAAATTGAAAAGCATTTTAAAATTAACTGAACAAAAAACAGATCAATTAAGCAGGTAAAAGTTTAGAAATGTAAAAGTTTAATTTTTTGTATTTTATAAGTACACAGAAACAAAATTATACAAATTAAAAAATAAAAATGTATTACTAGAAAAACTAAGCCATTAAGTATACTTATAATGAGAATTTTTCCAAGCAAAAACCGTCAGTCGTTAACAAATGTATTATTTGCCAACAACACCGTTATTTACTAGCTTAATTCTCAGTAACTGCCAGCTGTTTATCCAATAAGAAACTACAACCGAGTTTTCTAGAATCTTTACACATTAATAAAGACAGCAGTCTTGAAAAACGAGCAAACATCAAGAAACTTATTGCGTGACTATCCAACTAACAGCGTGTTTCTCAAGTTTTATGGCGTCATAAATTTAATGAAAGTTTGACATAGTATTTTTATTTTTATAGCTCACTTCTTTAGGTTTAATTGTGTGAAAATTAGCACAGATTTCAAACCAGTAATAAAATTAAAGTAAGGAAATTCATCGCTTTTACATAAAATTGTAAAGAATTGAGACTATGTCACTAGCATATAATTGCATCATTGATTTTTCAAACTTTATTTATATAGCACACAAAATAGATTCTTTATAGAAAAAGGTAGGAAGTTTTATATTTATATTATGATAATTTTCCTTCATTACTTAAAATCTCTCAAATATGCGTAAATAATAAATATTTCTATACATACTTCAATATATATATATATATATATATATATATATATATATATATATATATATATATATATATATATATATCATTGTTTTAGCTAATAATGAAACTGATGATTCATTGATTACAAATTTTTATGATGATTTTCATACTATTCTTCTGGTCTATAATCATCTGATCGAAAATAAGTACTAACACAAATAACAAAACACATAAAGCCGAACAGCTTTTGAGGTAATACTACTCCTTAAGCAATAAAAGGAAGACTGATCCATGCTATGAACTCTTAAATGTAGGATCAAGTCATAAAACTTACTTGTGTTGAACTTCTAGGAATTCATTTTGTATTCACGGATTTTGTGATTACTAGTATAAATAAATTTATAAACTAATTACGTATAATTTGGTAATGTTTTACAACATACTATTTTAATTTTAGACCTGTTATATTTACTTTAAGAAATACGATAGATTGCTTTAAATTTATTATGAGGATTCTGTACACACCCTGATATATTTTCTGACATAATTTAGTTTTAAACAGGATCATTTAAAAGTTAATAATACTTTTGAAAAGGCTGAAGTAATTAGAATATTCCATTATCAAATTTCTATATTTATGATATCTATTCTATAAAACGATAATGAGGAATTTTAAATTCAAATCAGACCCTTAGAGCTACTGCAGAGGCGTTTTATGGGCACAATGATGGTTTACACTGTGCAGAATCAACTCCAAGTAAGTTTTAGTTCTAATCTATGCTTTTCTTCCAACAATATTCTCAATGACTGCTAAATTTTAGCATATTATTACTATGTTATAACGTAGTAAGTTCTTTGCTTATTCCTTGTTCAATATACTCTTTTTATTGGTTTTATTCAATCTTTGTAATATATTTTATGTTATAGCAAAGCGTGAAACGTTTAATGGTACAATATTTTGCTCGAATTTTTTATGTTATTATTAGTACATTGAATAAAGAGAAGCGTGCATTTATTTTATGTTAACAAAATCCTTAGAAAATCCTCACATACTTATTTTGTGTAATAACAGTTAGAAGTACAAAGAGCTCAATTGGACAGCTAAATTTCTCCATAATTTGTTATGTGATGAAACAGTCGAGTTTTTATTTTTATATATCTATTTTGTATACAATCCTAATAATTAAATTGTTATACAAAAATATTAATATTAATTTACACTGACATTACAAATATCAACATTTTGAGTAGCAGTTTTCATTACACCAAGTAAGGTTAGTGGGTAGAGGAGTCGCAGCAAAAAATAAACAACCATAACGTTCTTTCGTCTCTTAGTTGATACACATTTTATCTCTGTCGGTTTAGAAGGCCTTGTCGCGTAACAGGCTTCGAAGAGATCACATTCAATCTTTCAAACTTATAGCTCTTTCACACACCCTGCAGACAGATAGCCAGACAGCGTATCATCCTGAAAATATTTTACATCTCTTCAGCAGACGTGCTAGCCTTCTGAGTGTTCACTGACGCTCTGCAAAATCTCTTGGAAGAACGCGCACCATCATTGAACTTATTCTTGACCATGTATAACTGTTGTATCATGCAAAATGTAAAGTATACTTATTAAATTGGAATTAAAGTAAAATGAATTTATTTGAATCGAAATAAAATGAACTAAAATAATACCATTCATGAAGGCTAATACCGTTTTTTATTTTTAGAATTGTTTTTAAGTGTATCATGAGATATGGTGGGACATAAGATACGGGTTTTTATTTAAATGGCCCAAAAAAAGTTGAAAATTTATTAAATATAAAAATTCCATTGTTGCAGAGCTTTAACTGAAAATATGCTCCGATGTTAAAAATACCCTAGTCTTGACCACACAATTACGGCTTTTAAAACCAGTCTTTTTCACAACAGCTAGAAATAGTGCCAGTCTTAGAAGAATTAACGTCAAATTTCGCGCAAAAACATTACATCAATTAATAAGGTTTAATTTAAAACTTATCTTTTATATATTTACTAAATAATAAAGTTATAGGAATGAGAATTATCTTCCATACAATGTTATAAAACGCGTAAATAACTTATCAAAACAAACTGGGCCAGGATTTCAAATGTAAAGCTGGAAGATTATTGGGTTTCAATATTTTATCTTCGCGTATATTAGTATCAGAGGAATTAAACTTTTCAGTAAATATTAACCATTGTGTTACTTTTGTTACGAGTACCGGATAAGGGTTTAACGTTGTTCACACTGTAATAATGTGTTTTTTTAATATTTGGTATAAGCCAAATACTTCTGCGGAATGTGTACTTATGTTTTAGATACTTATTTTGTAGATGTATGTATATTTAGTGTTTTGCATGGAACAAAAGTTTCAAAGATAGATCCTTGTGAAACACCAAGATAATTCTAATTTTTCTTGGCATTAAATTCACATTCTGCATCAACATAATGCGAGACGTACCGAGTCGAAAATACGGTTTGGATAAATTGAGGAATATGATTGGCAAATTTTGCTCGGCTCTCTAGTCTATTAACAACTACTGCGATCAGTTTTTTGATAATATTAATTTATTAAAACATTATCTCTTGTAATATATTTCAAATCTAGTACATGTGCGCATTTTTTAAACAATTGTTTAATAAAATAAAATTCTTTTTATTGTAGTTCTCTTCCAACCACTGCTGAGTCTATTTAATTCTTTGTAAATTCCAAATACATCACTTATAAATTGATATTTATATTTTAGAAACACTCAGTCGATTGTAAACGAAATAACATTTCATAATTAAATCAACCAATAGGCCAGGACCGATACAGATGTCTCTGAGATTTGCCTCACTCGATCCTTTAAATTTACCCTGTTTATCTGGGAGATATATTTTTCTTAGATAGAGTCAACACGTCAAGAAAAAATCTATCTTAAAAAAATAGAGTTACCAGAACTATTTTGACCAATAAACAGCAATAAACAAATGCTCTTTTAAGAGGTTCTTTAGGAAACAATAGGAAGTATTATACAAATATTTACTGTTTACAAGTACCAGCTAAAAGAAATTCAGACCATTTTTTATCACTGGCAGTGACTTCAAAGAGAGGTAAAATAAACTGATACACGCACTTGTACATACGCATATACAAGTACACTCATTCAAACTGTTAATTTAACCTCTAGCCAATTTTCATAACTGATAAAAACACACAACGTCGTATTATTAAAAATAAAAATACAATTTAAATTATATTTATAATAAACATATTGACCTACGATTGATCACTGAGAAGATAATCTCTTTCTGTATGGTTTGGTTCAACACTGTCTAGCCAGGATAAGAGACATGATTTATCGTTTCACATACAGCAGCATCTAGGATATATTATTGGCTTATCAAGAAAAGATGGGTGGTAAGCTCATGAGCTACAAAACAATAAAGATTGTATATATAAATAAGTAAATTATTGTTACTATGTAAAACAATACAAAGACGGTCCTTACACGTATAAAAAAAATTCAATCCAACAAATATTTATTTTATGAACGAACAAAATAAAATACAACAAACTGAAACAAGGTTTCGTGAAATTACATAAATTGCTCGGCCTCCTCGAGCGGAGCTTTTAAATAGCATTAAGAAGCAACGGGAATGGCGGTGCAGTATTTAAATTGCTTTTACTTTATTATTCTAATTTAAACATTTATTTTTGTTCATTTAGATAATGTATTATTCGTGATAATTTGTTATTTATCATGGTTGTGAAATATTATGAATAATCAATTTCTTTGGTCATGATATATAATATAATATTTTAGTTTCAGGTTTTAGGTTGATATATAAGTAACAATACAACCAGTGCACTACACATTATACTCTGTTGTATGTCACGTGTATAGATCGCCAGTAATATATTTTACATTATAATCGACCTTTGTTTAAACGGCGATAGATTGAAGACTCCCAACCGAGCACTTGCTGTATATCATGGACAGACATGTTGACACAGGATGGCTGCCTTGGTTGGGTGTGATAGTAGAAATAGTTTACGTGACAATGTGACAACATCCCTACAGGCTGACTATAATTATTCACTAAATAGAAAACATGTGTTTGCTATATTTCTGACTAAAAGTTAAAGTTACAAATAAGTTACCTGTTAAATCTTAACTTAATGATAGGCGAAGACTATTCGTAACTTTTTAGATTTATTTGCACCAGATTTCAAGAACAAGATTTATTTACATACTTGCCTAAAAAAATCCTTCATTTTAATATGATGTTTATTTTAATACCTTGAACCTTTTCTGAGTCAGTAGCATAATGACAGCTATTAAAGAAAGAAATGTGTGTCTTCACAACAGTAAAGACGGCTATTACAGTGTTCTATGTGTTCTTGGATCTATCCAACTGTGGGGTTGTGTGGGCCACATTCAAGGGTTGGCACGGATTGAGAGTCTTACAGATGGTCCCGAACCTAAAAAGTCTAGAATAGGTATAATAAGAGTAGGAACTCTATAATGATGAATTTTCGTTTTGGGTCCAACAATTCATTTTATGCCATGGGCTCCTTGACGATCAGAATGTACACTAGCGCTCGGTGGTGTTGTGCGGTGATCCTTCGAACTAATATGTGCCCTCGCTCCACCCCCCCCCTCACCGACACTTCACTTACCATATACGACTTGTCTTGTCTTCCGATTCCAACGTTTGTATTCTGTTCTCTGGGAAATATAGTGACTCAAACACCAATATTATTTATCTTTTAAAACTGATTTTGACTTACAGCTTTAGTGTAAATAAAACTATAAACGCTTGATCCGTTTTCAAAAAACTGACAGGTTTATGGTTTTTATGCATCTTTTAAGCTACTAAGAAAAAGCCAGTCATATGATATATGTTTACTATTAACGTTTACTATTATGACATTGACACAATAGTGCATTATCTTTTCCTTTTTTGCAAACATTTATTGGTTTAAGGTTGAGGAGGCAATTCGAAAGCTACAATAAGCTCCTAGTAAATATGACATTCAACCTTGTCTTCTTTTCATTATGTACAATACAGAACAAAATAATATATAGAGTGTTCTTCTCTATCTTAACCCTAACAATTTCTATATAACTATACAGTCCTCATCATTCTAAATCTTATTCATGCCAAAAAGGACAAATTTTTTAAAATTTACTGCCTTATTTTTTTGTAAGAGTTATAGTTGATTTTACTTGTTACAAATAATTTCATGCGTATATTTCTATGACTCGCCTTCGGCTCGCTGGGAGTTAAGCCCTTCATCGGGTGTTTTTGAGGGGAAATATAATGTAAGTTATAAGTTGAATTCGGAGATGAGGTTTTCCAAGGAGTTTTAAGTATACCGTAGTGTTTTCTGGGTTCCAACAAATTTTGGAATTTTAAGGCACATTTGTGTAAGGCCTTCTAATTCGGTTTGAGGATCAGGTATGTAAGAACGTCAGAGTGTTTTTTATTGAGGTTATATCTCCGGAAACCTCTTTATCAGTAGGTTCACGCGGTTTATATAACTCATAGGGCCTATAATTTGGTTTAAGAGTTAGAGCCCCAAAGCAAGTGCAGGCGCGCGCGCGCGCTCGTTTGTGTGTGTGTGTGTGTGTGTGTGTGTGTGTGTGTGTGTATTTTTCCTTACAAATGTTAATTACTCAATGACTATACCTAACAAAGTTTGCAAAACAAAAGGGGTAAAAATCGTTCTAATATCAGTACATATTTTTGCCTTAATTTAATGTGGCTATTTGTAAACTAAAAGGGTATTTAGGTTAAGATATTTACTCGCTAAGATATTTACTGCTCTCTAACGATAAACGACGTGCTGAAGATTGCCGACATAAACAAGGCTCCAACATTACATTTAGCTCGCAATACATCAGATTGATATACAACCAGTGATCTGCATAGAAGCTACCGTTCAATTCGAGTTTTATTACTTTAAAGTATTAGTACAGTAGGATTTCAATAACTTAAATTTTGACCAACAAATCTTTTCGTCTATATATCATAAGAATACTATAAAAACTGTAATAAGAATGGTTTCATAAGAAATACAACTAAGAAGAGATTGCGTTACTGAAATTAATTTGTTTATTTACCCAGTCCCTTTGATCTGCACTCTATTATGGTTCTGGATTACTCAGGTTTCATAAAACAAATCTCTGGTTAAATTCTTTATATATAAATATCCTTAAAATGTTACACAAAAAAGAACATCTAAAATCCTGTAAATCCAATTTTGATACATTAAATACAATACCTATAGTTAGTTACATTTATATATTGCTATTTATTATTAACTATTAACTATAATTAGTACATTTGATTATAAAGGAAATACGATTGAGACATTATAAATATCCAATGCAAAAATGAAATAAAAATATGACATTCATGTTTCAGAAGTGATACTTAATTACAACTTAATCAGATTGTAGGGTCTGAACCAGAGTTAGGCATCCACTTCTGTCGGCGGTACAAAAAATAGGCACTTGAAAATTTAAGAACTTTACATTGAGTAAAAGTATAAACTGGATTGTAGAGCACAATTTAATAGGAATTTTGACCTACCTAGAATCCAAAAACCCGTTGGTATATTAACACAATTTACCGTTTGCTGTAAATATCCTCAGTTTTTATACTAAGTTAAACAAGTGTACACATTGATCGGGATATAGAGTAATCTTATAAATAAAAAATTAAAGCGCTTAATATGTTGTTAAGCACTATTCAAGAGAGTAGCTGGCCCATTTGGCTAATACTCATTTCAATATTCGTTGAAATCCGAGGAATGTTTTATCTAGATTAAAACAGGAAAGGTTTCCCGGAATGTTTTGTAATTCTAGAAAATAATATTATTATATTTACGAAAAGGAATGTAATGTCAACTGACACTAAACAGCTGGTGTCACTTTCAGTCAAAGATCACCAACTAGGCAGAAACATTGGTTAACATTTAAGTCTTAGATAATATTAAGTATACAGTGCTTTGTCAGTAGTGTAATGCAGATTGCAAAGACAAAGTTACTATCACATTTTACTACATACTGAACATGTGATGAATATAATCAATTTGAAACGATTTGAGCATGTCTCTCCTTACAGAGATGCCGCTGGGATGATGTCGGTAGAGACCGTCTGCAGGGTCATGACGTGCTGCATGGTCCACAAGGCTCTTGTTAATCAGGAGCCTCAGTACCTTAGTGAGAAGCTCTCATTTCGGGATGAGGTCTCTCAGCGCAGAACCCGCCATGGGAATCTTCTTCACTTTCCCAAAGTTAGGCTGGAGTTGGGAAGGTGGAGCTTCTCTTATTTCGGCTCGAAATTGTACAACGACCTCCCACCAAACGTGAAACAATGTTCAATAGCTACATTTAAGAATAAGATGAGGCAGAATTTGCTTAATGTATAGATTTTCTTTATTTATTTGTATTTCATTTTCATGTATATGTTGTATGTGACGATAGTTGTTCTGAAAAAGCAGTTGTTCTGTATGTAACTGAGAAACGCTTGATGAAAATAAAGACAACATTATTATTATAAAGCATCAAATGCCTTTAAAATACTATTTAAACGCTTTTATAAAAGCCCACCGTAATGAACAAAGCTGGGAATGTTTATAATAATCCTATTCTCTGTTCCTTCACCAATTTCTATTCCTTCATCCTTTTTTTCTCGGTGAGTGAATCTTAACATAGTGAATATTTATACTAATACAAAAGAATCTAATGGTGTCTGTCTGTGTATTCGTGTGTGTGTGTGTGTGTGTGTGTGTGTGTGTGTGTGTGTGTGTGTGTGTGTGTGTGTGTGTGTGTGTGTGTGTGTGTGTGTGGTGTGTGTGTGTGTGTGTGTGTGTGTGTGTGTGTGTGTGTGTGTGTGTGTTATTGTGTGTTCTTGTAAAAGAGCTTCTGAAACAGTTGTGTTGGACAACTATCAGGTGAAATGTTTGTTCCACCAAAAAGCAAAAGGAAACCACCTTTTTTCGGTGTGGACGAATTGTTTAAATTCAACCTATAATCTAGCTTACTCTAAATCTATTACACCTACCAGTAACCAATCGTATAATGAATTTTCAGTGTTTCTTTTTGAAACTTTGGATAAAATCTCAATTAACAATTGAGCCTAATTGAATTGTAACGAAAGAACAATTTTAAACTGTTTATCTCCTGAAATTTGTCTTAATGCCGTCAATTTCACTTCAACAGTAGGCACCAAGCATAGACCCGGAGTGCCTGTGAAGGTATACCCACTAGGCGTCACCAAGCACACAGACCAAAGTACTCAAACAATCCCAGCAAGGATGCTTTTGCACAAGCCACAGAGTACTCTGATACTCAATCCGTGTTTTATAAAAGGACAACTCCGAACACTTGCCTTAACCATTATATTAAAGGACGGGATTGCAATGCCTAAGATACTGCCACTTGATTGTCATGAGACGCAAGATTTGCTGCTAGTGCCAGGTATTATCCTTAGATGGCTAAGAAGCTGCTATGCAAGTTCGGGAGAACATATATCAGGGCTTTGGTATCATCAATCCACGGTTTATGGAATATACCACCAAGGTCTTAATAAAAGTGGCTTGCAAAGTGAATAGCGATGATTTGTAACTGTTTGCTATTATAATTTTTTAGTTGTAATATGTTTAAAAAAACGTGTTTAATGGGAGATTTATCTCATACGGAGAGATATAACAGAGCTTTCTAAGCGCCGCCCAAATCACACATTGATAATACATAAAACATAGTGTTATTTCAACCTCTAAGTGATCGTCCTATTATGATGATCATCCTGCATTTGATTTGAAGACAATTTTATAATTTTTTAAATTGTAATATGTTTTTTAAAAAAAACGTGTTTAATGGGAGACTTATCTCATACGGAGAGATATATCAGAGCTTTCTAAGCGCCGAACAAATCACATTGATAACACATGAAACATAGTGCTATTTCAAGCTCTAAGTGATCATCCTATTATGATGATCATCCTGCATTTGATTTAAAGACAATTTAGTAAACAACATAGTACTTCACATTTGCCATAAGTTACGTTGTAAAAAAACTGTTGCTATTTTGACTAGAATGCATTTTATAAGTTCCGCTATGCAGCGTTCTGTTTCATAAAGAAAAAAAAAACTTTTTTATTTTATGTATAACTTGATATAAGTTTGGATATTGCATAAGTTTGCACTTACGATTTTCGAGACTCACTACGAATGATGTGATGAAAACCAAGAAATTCACTTGAAAATGTGGAATCCTTAGTATAATAATATTGATAAACATAAGTCCTATATTCTTATCAGTAACTGCTGGTCAGTTGGGAGGCCGATTCCAAACTTGTATATATACAGCACCCTGTACATATACTCTAATTTAATTCACAAAAATACTTTTATATTAAATGAATGAGTGGTGTGTGTGAAACTTTCACAGTCTGAGCTAGAGATATGAGGGTTGTGTCCTTTGAGAGTTGTTCAATGTATGAGCGGTCAGGGAGCGCCTCTTATTTGTCAAAGGCCCCAGGAGACCTACGCCGAGACGCTTGACTGTCATCTCCACCGTCATCACAGCTTTCGTAACCTCTCGACTTATATTCGTATAAAACAGACGTTCTTTGGAAACAAGACATTTTTATCTGTACATTGTTTTTATATGTATAAAAGCAACTTTATTGTTAAATATATGAACATATCGCTCTTCTCAAAATCTCCGGTTAAATTAAACATTATTTTGGGCAGTCAAATCTACGTGATCCGTCTTTCACTTAATAAACAATATACCGTCTTCATTCACATAGTTAATAATACTCAAATGTCGTATTAACAGACTGCTGCGCCAAATAACAATACGTTGTTAAGAGTGAAGATCACTCAGTATAGATCCACAGTGAGGCTGTTAAATATTGAAAATAAAATGTTCCCAATTTAAAGTATTTGTAAGCTGAAGTAAAAGAAATTTAAGTTTTGTATAACCTAACTAAATAAACAATGCTCTTATCGCGTGCAGCAAACAGTCATATCCACATAATATCATTTATTTTTTAGTTATTATCTTGTGGCGTTATATTTATTATTATTAATTTTTAATTATTAATAATGCCTAGTATTTTTATTGGTTGAAATACAGGAAACTTGTTCCAACACGAAAACAAATACCACATTTTGCATAAAATGTAGCTGTAGTAGGAAGGATTGATTCAATTTAATTTTGAGTTTAGCTCCGATTCATCTTCCTTTTCACATCTCTATAACATCGTAGTGCACTCAATTAGTGTACTTGATGAGACAATGAGAATACCACTTCACTTACTTATAGGTGTCCCTGATGTGGAAACGATGTAAATGTTTCATTTGGATCTTCTTCACCGTCGACTTTCTTTGGATCTCTTCAGACGAACATGACTCCAGATTCCAGGACACAAGTCTGAGATAGAGTCAAATACCAGACGCTGCAATAAGAGTAAAGTGAAGAACTGGAACTAAACTCAAAATGCAACCTCATTTTGCTGAAAAGAAAAAATTCCAAAATAAATTTTCTGTAACCTGCGATCTAGCTTTAGTATATCCCTAAATAGTAAAAATATTAAAGATTCATATTACATACACTTGTAACGTTTACTTGTAAGATCCATTCTGTTATGAACTATATTCTTGATGCAGATTGTAAATTACAGAGTGAAAATGCAAATAATTAGAAATAGAAAATAAATAATGTATTCAATGGTCTTTCACACTTTACTTCTTTTAAATTTATTTTTCGTAAGAGCAGATATGTGAGCGGTTGGTATACCGTTTATTATTGTACTGTAATGAAACCTGGGTAATCCAAAACTGTAATGTTGCGAGCTACAAAGAGAATGATGAATTGAATGGGTCATTAATGACTAAAGCAGGCCTGCCTACAAGATGCCTCTTAATGTTACTGGCCAGTTCACAATGACACTGAACATTAATGTTACACAATGGAATATTCATAACTAGTATAATGTATTGTAATGTCTCAATCGATTTATAGGCCATTTTTATATTCTTGACATATAGCACGGGACACCATATCAAACATATATGACCCTGAATTGTGGAAAATAAACTGTTTTAATACACTAAGGCCTCAGATATACTGCTCAGACTATGCATGAGTATAGAAGGATAGTTTATTTTGCAATAACACTAGTGTTAAAAGTATTAATTGAGAATTCCATATATTATTAATAAATATAAAAGACAAAAATTCTGGTTTGTAATGATATGTCGCATACTACCTTATACTTCAAAACAGCGTATTGTGATTAGGCTTTGTACAATAGAACTTAATTTTTTGGCCGAATTTCCCCTATTTTTATACCATTTTATTACCATTATGTTATACTATGCAGGCACAATGATTCAAATTATACAATATGGTTCAACATGCAAACTACACATTATACAATGCCTAAAACTAAAAGTCTTGGTTCTAAAATAATATTTTAACTATTTTTTGTTACAGATGCTACCAGACACGCATCTGTTTAAGAAAAATTTATTTATAACTTACTATGGGTTGTAACTTATTGTACAGATAATGTTATAGAAAGTTATCATCTGTGTTCAATAGCGTTTAAACATTTTCTCAACTTCAATGGGAAAATATTTCAAATAGAAGTGTGTTTTGTAAAACAACGTGTAAAAATAATTCTTTTCAGATTAAGAAAAGCAAACACACGTTACACAAAAAAGGTAGGTATACGATTGATATATTTTAGAAACAGTGAATTCAGAGAGACACCTTTTAATGAATAATATTTTAGTAATATTTTGACAGCCTTCTCTTTTAAGCAAATACGAATCATAATCATCCGCATAATTATGTAAAAAAATTAATACTATTCCGGAAATATACTTCTTAAATATATATATATATATATATATATATATATGGAAAAGTTAGGAGGAAATAATTTCTTATTCTTGATCTAAATAGTAACTACTCAATAAAAATAAGAACTGTAAGTAATTTTAAAGGATAAAGGAGCGACCTTGTGCCAATGAATGAAGTAGTCTTCCTATTCACACCGTCTATTCTTGAATATAAGTCTCTATTATACCATGTCTACACGTGCTCTTTTGTGCTCGGTGTTAATGAATTACGTAAATAACTGATAACTGCGTTTTAATCGTTGGTAACTCATACATTTAACACTAAATCGGTTTTATTGAACTTTCATATTATTACGGCAAACTACAAACAGAAATTATGGCATGTGTAATTTATAGAAGTTCCAATACTTCTTAGTTACTACAGGTAATCTAAAATATTCAATGGGTTTTTGAAACAATGCCTTTTCTCAGCCTTGTGAATATAATATTTCAATATTTACTGTATATCTTTTTAGAACAATTTAGTCTCGAATTTATGATGACATTGTAATTAGAGCTTACGCATTTCTAGGTACATTGCAATATGACATAATAAGGTATGAGGATAGTAGTGTTTCCTAAATAAATTAAACAGATTTCTCTCAAATCAAGTCAGAATTAGTCATACTGTCCAAAAGATATCGCACTATTCAGGAAGGGTGTACGAAGAATGTAAAACTCCTTCTTCCACATTGGGGAATTAGCGTAAGGAAATGCAATTATCAGTTTGATTAGTACTGAATAAGAATTTCAGTATCTTCTCATGCATATGCAATCAATGCTTCAACACCATGTTACATTAATTTGGCTTTTCATTAATGAAACGTGTTTTGATGTGCTTTGTTTTTTCTTATTCTTTGAGGTAAAAATCCACAACATCAAAAATTACACTTCATAGTTATAATAATCATGTTTTTATTGCGTCAGACAATACTCATTGTATTACAAAAGTCAACTTCGTTAAGAATCTACATTTTTTAGTCTTAAAGTATACAGAATTCACACCCAAACATACAAAGATTCATTTCAGACCCCAACATTAACTCATATCAGTATGTTCATAGGCCTCCCAGTTGTGTGCTATAAACGCGTCTGTAGTTTAACATGCTTCTTCGATCGTACCTTGTTTTATTCACGTTTTAAATTCCTTTGGCGTAGTATAGCGGGTACAACGGTTATCACAATATAACCGGATCAAGCAACGTTGAGCGTGGCTGCTTGGATGGGTGACCGCTGAGCGATCTGCCTGCCCGGCCGTTGGTGGTGGTTAAGAAGTTACCTTTAAGCCATTGGCCTCCAGGTTAAGTGTTAGAGAGAGCTTCTTAGCCGTAAAATAAGTCTGGTAAAATAAGTCATCCTTACTTTTACAATACTTTGGAAATGGGCACTTTTTATACAATTAGGCAAAGTGTTGACAAATTTAACTACTGTACTGTCTGCGAGAGCAGAAACTCCGAAAGCACCATTCTGTGTTTCACAGTCCTGTAGTTATCCCTGTCCCTACTTCTAAAATGGTTCAACAAAAGAAAAAAGCTTTACATAATATAACATTTTCATGTCACTGGAATGAGTTTAGCGAGGAGATTCAAGATTTTTACATGCAATATGATTGTAGATATGACTAGTGAAACAAATTTCAACCTCCCTAATTTCCAGTAATTGTCAGTAATTCTTGGCTAAACACTTTAAGCCAAGAAATTATAAGACATTGCCATCCAGATTATAGTACTTAAATTTTACAAATTTGTATGTAATGAATTTATTTATTACCTGATTTATTACAATACTAAGATAATTTAATAAATCAGTGGCAAATAAATAATTGATCCAAATTATTTTCAGTCATCAATATAAAATATTATGCTTTACACGTGTATAAAGTAAGACATTTCTGGGAAAAAGTAAGAATTTACATTAGTAGCTTAATACACTTTTTAATGTCCTAAGAAAACCTTTTACAAGACTTGAGAGGAGGATATTAACTCTCTCCGCTATTAAACAGAGAAGAGGCTTTCATCATTCGCATTAGCCTTTCAAATCATAAATGTTTAATATGATCAATTACAGCTCACAAAAAGTAGTCATTTTAATAAAACATTTTTTCTTGGTGTTAAAAATTTAATTATTTAAGCGTAATAATCATGGACGAACGCGTTTGTGATAATAATTACTTATATATTAACAAGTAATTTAATTTCATCATTCTCTGTTTGTAGGAGAAAATTCTTAAAATACAATCTTAAAACAAATGTTTTCAGTGAAAGACATTCAGTAACAGGTTTACTTTTACGAGCTATACCAATAACTGTAATACATTATTATCCTTTTAAACAAATCAAACCAAATTATGAAACATTGAAAAGACCAAAAATTCTACTAGGTTAGAAAATTTTCTAAAACTTTATTATTCTAGAACTTATAATTTTTATCCGTTCAACAATCTATGATCCCCGGTTTATTGTTAACCGATTACAGAAAAGAGGAGAGTGAACTATTTGACTCGTATCTATGCCCGTTGTTTATTTATGTTTGCCCAGTGATATTTCCTTACCACACTCGGTCACATTGGCATTTAACCCTTTTTGTCCTGATAATATCAGGTTAAATGCGTTCAGCAGATGAGTTGAATAAGTGTTCTTTGTGCAGCTGTCGAGTTACCATCGACTGACAGCCACCGCCAACTTTGGCAACATCATGCCATACAGCACAACCAATAAGCAACGAGCGCAGCAAATCTTCGATACATCGATCCCGGCACTGCTCTGGGATAGTAGTAGTATTTTGTTGAAAGAGGAGAAGAATCCATAGTAGCTGTTGAGGTGATAATGTTGGGCTCCTCGTGATTTTTAAATATCCAAACTATGAAGTTTTCTGGTTGACTATATGGATAAACACAGTAATTAGCTTTTTTCTTCCGTCAGCAATAAGGACTCACAAATCCAACTTTAAAACGATCACCAAATGGTATTCTGATCTTTTACAAGGAACATTTCTAACGCCAGATTAAGATTAAATGTCAAATCTTCCACTCACCTTGCTCTATTCATAGTGAACCTCGCGTTCACAACATTGTTCAGAAGATCTCTATTTATACGGATCATAATGGAAATTTTTAAATCCATAATATATCGTTATGATGCAGCTTTTCGTACTTTTATTCATACTTTACATACATACTATTTTAGCCAGCAACAACTTTTGATACAATATGAACAAGATAACTCATAATTATTATCTAAATCAGTACTTATTAAACTATAAGCGGCTAATTAAAATACGCTGAAATGTAACGTGTATAAAATGATAAGATAAATAGCCCATCTATACTTTGCAAATATAAATAGCTGGACCTCCTTCCATGGCCTTTGCAAGAGTAACTATTCTTATTCTGAATACTCATCTCAACAACTTCTTGGGTAACAAACCAATACATCATGTGTATTCCACCTCAGCACTAGAGATGAAATATGAAGCAATTTTAATATTTGCATAATATTTCACTGTTTCTCTCACCGCTTTCAATATTCTCCAGAAATCCGGAATCATTGCTTTCGTTGAAATACTAGATTATAAACTGCGCCATAGTTCAAGGCGTGAGAGATTTTTACAACAAACTGCTTACCTCACCAATGCTCGTGCATCTTCGCTGATTTCAAAATTTATTACAAGATTTAAAGTAATATTCACAATTCATTCTCTTGTTATATAATACTATTTATTATACTGCTGTTTGCTATATGCTGCAATCTTCATGACGTCAACAGTAGAATACATATAATATTTAAACTTATATTGACTGGAAAAACTGACAAAAATAACAAACTAATAAACGTGAGATCTTTCCAGCCTCTCGACTTGTAAGATTTGCTTATATAATATATATAAGACTTGTTTATTAGGTGCATGATTATATAAGTAGGATTCTAGGTCAAATTGTTGCAGCTGGCATTAAGTTGTACATTAGCGTGGTTTTAACTTATATACAAGCTAAATAGCATTTGGTGTCTGCATTGTGTTTTAGTTGTATTATTTGTAAGGTAGGTCTACGCAAAGCCACGTTTCGGAAGAACTTCGCTGAAATTTTAGTTTGTAATTCTATCCCATGGACAGATATACAGATAGACATTATACAAAAAATAAATATGTATAACCCTCGGCAAACACAATAAAATCAGACAACGTACTGAGTGATGATCTTCATTGACGCTCAACCAGATTCCGGAAGCAGCAAGCATGGCTCAGTTGAGAGGTATCAGCTGTTTGTTGCTCCCGGCTTGTGCAAGCATAGGCCTACCTATAAATTGATCGTGCTCACTTACGAGTTGACGGATTTCTTTGAAAAAAAAATTCCGTTGAAATTGGTATAAAAATGACTAAACTGTTTGTAACTATGCATTTTTATAACTGGTGTCTTTAAAAATGTCACGGTTTCAAAAAGGTCATCAAAATTTAACAAAATTCTCAAGTCTTATAACCTTATCTTAACTGGTTCAAAAGATATGCATTTTTTTTATAAAAATCATATACATATACAGATAGATAGACGGAAAACTAAAGGTTTTATGACATACCTGCATATCAACTGTTTTGCTCATTTTTATTTGTAGTAGAAAATTTCAAAGTATTGGAACACTTTTACTGAACACCCTGTATATGTGTGGGTGAAACACTTCTGCAGGACAAACTCTGATCACAAATGATGTCCTTATGTCTTAATTTCATTTTATGACACCAGAACTGCTTTAAAATATTTACATTATCATGTTAAAAAAAAGAGAACAAGAAGCGAAAAGTCTTTGTGTTTCTCCAAACATGCTTTATCTTGGTAACACGCCATCTGTCTTTCTTGTTTGATCTTCCGCTGATTTAATTGCATTCCGAGTGAAATAGTACGTGCTGAAGTCTGTTTTAACAAAACACATTTCATTCCTCATTTCTCAGTGAATAATAATCTTAATGAATACTGTATTTGATTACGTTAATTATTTTAAAGTACCAAAGGGCAAACGTGACATCTAAACAGTACAGCAGTACACACCTAGACGATCTATATTCAGCTACAAATTAGAGAAAAATCGTAGTAATTCATAAAACCGATATCTAAAATATAATCCTTTAAGTAGTTTGTGGATATTTTTACGAGACGACAAAATATCCTTTAGAATGTTAAGTATAAGCAACGTGATGTATAGTAACCGTTGTGATGAAATTACAACAAGAATATGCTAATTAAATAAGTATTTGTATATCTAAAGGTTAGCTGTAAAATACGGGTAAACAAATGGGTAATCTATGAAATCGATTTTGAGACCGTCAGCTTCAAAGCACCCCAAACAATTACGTAAGTATTAATTATTTTCGATTTTGTTTACTTAATTTGTAGTAGGTAATACTTATCAAAGGAATATCAACCCAGTACTGCAAAATATAGATGGATCAGAAGGTAATGTAGGAATACAATTAATGTTTTGAATAAATGCCCGAATTAAATTAAAACATATTTTAGTAAATTATAAACAAAAGTATTTTAACCAATCTATAAAGAATTTGCTTTATCCTCTATTCCAGTAGCAAGTGAACACAACAAAATGCTTTAAAGAAATCACTGCAGTATTACTTCTTTGTTTTCTAAGTTATTAAAGTGTGTTTTAAAAGTGACCAAGAAGCAGGCAGTGTTGCCCCCTGGTAGGCATTAATTAATATATGTTCCGTAGTCGTACTTTAAAATCAGTTAACTAAATGTGATGTCCAGTTCATGTATATTTGAAAAAAGGCAGGGATACGCCAGCCAACATGTTAGGCACCACATTTTGTTGAGATTGCATACACCATTTCAAGATCATTTCTTCTTTCTTTCGATATCGTGTGGACATATAGATCATATAAAAAATGTCATTTTTGCTTTCGTCTCGGTAACGATAAGAAAAGTTTTCGCGAGGCACTGAATGATATATATCATTGGTGCTCGGCAAAATCTCATGTATGGAAGTGCACCAGCAAACAAACTATTCTTTGTCTATGTGAAAATGAAGATTTATTAAAAATGTAATGTCTAAAGGTAATGTTTTTCTCAGAATATCTTGATTCTGTATATGCCACTACGTAACAAGTGAAAGTTCAATTTATTTACAAATTTATTTATTCTGCAATGTTCTAATTAACACTAGGGTTACCCTTAGACTAATTAAAAACTTTTGCTAACGATTATCTAAATTCCATAAAGTGAAATGCGCCATCATCGAACTCAATGTTGGTTATATAGAAATGACGCTCCATGAATAGTTTTAAGTCTCTACATGACTCAGTTCTTGATGTATCGTGGGGAGAGACAGATACACGGGTGCAAATTATAATTTCCAGCCTCTTGAGTGTTTGACTTCACTAAAGATCAGTATCAGAGATATAACATATTACACGTGAATATTCTATAAATATAATATATAATAAATTATGTATTATATTGTATAAATTATTTAGTAAATTATATATTTAAGTTAGGATAATTTTTAATATATATAATATTGTTGCTATATATTCAATTCCATGAGACAGATATTCAATGTACTAGTTTTTAATCAAGCCGATATTGAACTAATGCTTAGTACCACTTTCTAGTTTATGCCTATTATTTATTAGGCTTGAGATGTTTCTTTAACAAAACTCGCATATCCCTAACCACAATTCATAAGGATGAACAATAAACTGTGTATGACTTTTTTAGCTCGATCCCAGAAATGCTTCTGCGCTGCGAGTGATTTATTTGCAGTTTTATCGCGTGTAAACTGATAACAGTCCCTAGAGTTTAATGGAAAATGCATCGCCGTCGCTCTTAGCACTCAGTTGTTGTTGGCTCTTGAATTTACGCTGCTGGACACTGGCCATTATTGATTCAGCACTAATTTAACCCATTTGAATTGTCGCTACAAATTTATAATTCATCTTTAACAGTGTAAATTTACCAAATAACTGTTTACTCTTCTTAACAAAACGCTTCTGTGCTCCTCTTAACAGCACTTCAACAAATTTGTTATTAGTTACAAGAATATTTATATTTTCTCTTATTTGAGAATACAATTAAATAAACTACACCATAATTTATGTACCATCGTTAATTTTCTTACTATAAATATCCACCTTGGATTTTAAAGGCTTTAAAGTTATTTTTGTCAGTATCAAAACAAATAACATGAATTATCATCTCTCTCACGATTATCGACGTGACGAAAAGACAAAAAGTAATTTCTTTACACTTCACAGATGCTTGTAGGCGTCAAAACAATGACCATAACATTTATTTACTTCAAGATGCATCTACAAATTCGAGGAAAGTTATACACTCTACGTTGTGACAATTAGTGACTTTCACACTCTGAATCATATATAACATCCATTTTACCATTACTACCTCCATCAATAATCTCAACTAACTGCAATGTAGCTCTGATACAATCTAATATCCTTCGCGAAAATTGTTTCCCTATTACCTCACGTACTCGATCGCATAATAGTGTAAAATTGGTACCCAATGCCTTTGACTATAATATGGATTAAACCTCGCAACCATTTGGGAGTTGTGTGTTAGGAAATGTATTCAATAAAGTCGATTCTGTTCGGTTACACGTAGATAAACCTATAATACGAGTGTTTTGGTTAGAGCTTTAGTCCGTTTTAATAGTTCAGCAGGTAACTAAATTTGAAATATTTGGTATTTTTTATGATTATGCAGCTACATCAATACATATAACAATAGATATAGCATAACTTATGGTGCTCTAAGATGATGGCGAATTGGAGCTAAACTCAACATTCACATTGAATCGACCCTTCTCTCCATAGCTACACGTTATCTGCAGAAAACTTGGTTGCTCTACAGTGCTTTGGGATCGCGTCTAAAATATCATAGTGCACTTGATGAGCCAATAATAATACCTATGCACCCTTTTTACGCTTCATTTTGTAGCCTAGGTGCCTCTGATGTTGTAAGTATGTAATGTATGTAAACAAAAATAAAAAATGTTCATTGTTGTAGCTGCATAATTATAAAAAATACACATATTTCAAATTTAGTTACCTGCTGAACGATTAAAATGGACCAAAGCTCTAACCAAAACACCTGTATTATAGGTTTATCTACGTGTAACCGAACAGAATCGACTTTATTGAACATATTTCCTGCCACACCACTCCCAAATGGCTTTTTGAGCTTTTTCGACAGAAACTTAATTCGATCTCTAGGACAAACATGACTCCAGAACTCAAGTCTGTAACATCAGATTCCAAACGCTTCACTAAGAAAAGGTAAAATGGATGTAACTCAATACTCCCAGTTCTCGTATTTTTAAATTCAAATGGTTTATTTAGTTTTAAAACGAGCTACAATAAATAAAAATGTAAATTTGCAGCAAGAGACTACAGGATCAGTAAATATAATTCTTGAACAAATGTGGCCAAGCTAAAGAAAACAATTATGACAAAGTTTCCAATCTATAAATAAATTGTTGTGGTCTTCATTTTGCAACTAAATACTTCCTCATCGTTTGAGCGATTATCTATTCAACGTCCAATGAGCAAATAAACGTGATTGATTTCAACTTGAGGTAATGGATACGCTAATGGGCTGAAGCCATAATGGCTAATGGGCTAATATCGATGATCCATAAGGTGACAATGATGTTGAATACATTAATTAAAACAACTAATTGTTTTGTCATATAATTTAAAACTAAAAATGATATTTTTGGAAAAATTTACATATCATATAATTATTTATATTGTTTAGTCATAACAGATAAAATCAACACAACAAAATTAATTATTACAGTACCTTTCATTTATGACTGTATGAAAATATAGAAAAAATATTTTGTGTATTAAGTATAACTGAACATTTTATTTTGTCTCTTAAATATAATATTATTAGATTAGTCTGTCTGTCAAAAAGTGTGCATATAACTTAATTTATACATAGGAAAAATGAGGTGATGGTGCATGTGGTGCACCGCCCCAACCGTGGAATTCGGCTGAACGTCGTTGAAGCGTATCACTTAGTAAGCTCACAAAATATGTCTTTTGTCTGCTGATGGAGTTGGTTTTCTATACAAATTGATCTATCCTTGAAATAAATATATGCCTGACTTATAGAAAATGAAATGAGATGTGTTATTGTCGTTTGCCTAAAACCTCAACTTTTAGGCCATAAAGAATCGATGTCTTTACTATCATCTAGGGTACTTCCATCGTCAAAAATAACCTTCAAACAAAGCATCTAGGGTTTTATAAAAATAGATTTAAAATTTTACAAGAAATTTTATCAGATATTTATTCAACAATTATTATCATCATATATGTATATTTTTATTTCTACATGAAGAGAATACATATTGATATATGTATATATATATATATATATATATATATAAAGGTAAACATTTTTTTCTTAGGAAAACTATAACTGGAAAGGTAACACTTTCAAGAAAAAATGTACTTTTAAACTCCTACAGCTTTCATCCAAGCTTTCATTTTATTCGGAAATGGCGGTTTAATCATAAAAAATGTTATCTAATAAGTATAACACTTTTGTTATTTCAGTGTAGGAGCTGCATAAGCGTTGCTTTAGAACATACATAATTTTCCTGCTTTACGCTTGAATCTTGACGTCTCTCTGACATCGCCTCTCAGTAATGAGTTCCAGGCGATTCTAAGTCAAGAGCTCTTCACAGGTTATTAAATTATGGTGTGAGTTTAGTACACTTTATAAGGTGAGGCTCTCTACAAACAGTGCACTTCTAATTTCTACCTTACCAATCCTTCTAGGAAATTCTGCTGAATTATATTATGGAATTATATCATTCCATATAATTATATGGTTATTCTAAAATATATTTATCTCATATATTGCTAGATTATCTCATATATACTCGCAAAACATTTTATTATATCTACTATTAACACATCGTCCTTTTCAGTTATTATATTCTTCAGTGTTACTTACGTATTTATACATTCTAAAACTCAAAGAGAAAAGACTTGAAGTGATATTGTTAGATAGGCTAGATGTTTTATCTGTTTACATTACAGAATGCACTAACTATTTATATACCTGCATATATTATAAGGATCTCTATTTGACACTTCACAAAAGCATCTTAGCAACTCTAAAATATCAGGGTAGAATTTGAAACACTTTAAACGAATGTAAATGTATCCATACTTTTAATAGGAATAAAGATGCCCTTTACTGCTGCAACAAAACAAGGTTTGATGTCACAGGATTGCATTTATTTCAATTGCAGGAGCACATTAAAATATTAGGAAACATTTTAGGATGATTCACCGCTCGTGTAAATTTAATTGTAAGGAGACTGATAATAGAGGGGACTATGTTGTGACTATGCCATACTTTGACATATAATACCGGTTTTGATATTTAATATCATCCGAATCCCACTTTAAAGTTTATGAAAGTAGAGTTCGACTTGTCGAGTAAGTAGTGGCCAGTGGCAATCCTTGCAGGAGGGAGTAGAAGTTAACCATTCCTTATAGTCTTTTGCTAAGTGATTTTAGAATTTCAATGATATATGTATAGTGTACAGCAATCAGTATTCGAATATGAAAATATTTAATAATTATTCAGAGAATTTGTGCCATTTTCTAGTTTTGAATCTGAATGTTATTGTGAATTTCAAATGAACTAAACTTGAATAGTTCAAATAAATCAATCCTTTGAGATAAACAAGCCAATTAATTTCGCGATTGCTTCTGTTACAAGGCCTTTTCTGCTTTTAATGCGCCACCTTTGTTACTTTATTATGTACTTAATGAACAAAACACGCCCTAAAGTAACAACAGTTTATAGACTGTTGTGTTGTTATACTTAATAGCCCTAGGTATCGCTAGTAAAGGGATGCCGCATAATATCCAGCCTTTGTTAATGCGGAGCGGAATTGTTAAAAGCTCAAAACGTTAAACGTAATTTGATATTTTTATTTGTTAATTAAATTAATTATTGCATTCAAATGTTTATCAATGATAATTTAATAAATCAATAAATAATATGAATAATGGTAGTTCTATTAACTATCCAACTTACGAATTAAATAAATGATATTTTAAATATTTTTGTTTTAAGTAATACGGAACTGGAAATCCGATACTATTCAGCTTGGGGGCCGTAAAGGGAATCGCCGAGCCACGCCAGCTGTAAAACGAATTACGCATTTATTTATACTCTTAATCAATTGCGACGCTTCTCAATAGAGCACATTGCCTTTTTCTGAGAAATCGCTGTTCAAACGCATTTCAAACACTGCTCCTGTGTGATGTGAGCAGCTCCTTACTTCACGCAAGTTTATTCTATTTATTTTTTAATTAAAAAAGCTATTTTAAATGTTCACTCAGCATTTTAAACTCTGCTTTAGGACTTTTTATTATAACCGGACATTAGTGATTAAGAAATGTTGTGATGTACTAAATGTTTAGGTTTAGGTTAGGTACAGGCTATGCAAACATTTCACTTATGTCTGTCTGTCTATCTATCTAATTGTCTGCACGATATTTTGAAAGGGAACAGACCTGTTCCTTTAAATTTTGTATGCAGCTTCCTTTATACACTAGTTACATTTCAAGCAATATGCTGGTTTATGTTGACCACGGATATATATTTATAAAGAGAGATTAGTCTATATTATATACACAGATTTTATATATAAATATATATATATATATATATGTATATTTATATATAAAATAATAATATATAATATTATATATTATCACAACTTTTCAGTTGTAATATTTAATTTCCTACTTAAAATAAATTGCTGCTTCTAAGCATTTTAGAATTAAACTAGGAAAACTAACATAAAAGCATCATTACCAGCTAAGATGGTAAATTATAAACGGGAGAGTTCAAGAAGGTTGTTTTAATAATACGAGACTTCTACTAATTGAATAACGTTTAAACTTATCTAACGCTAAGGCAGTGCTTCATTTCTTTCTTTGTGCAGTATTATAATGAATCTGCCCTTTTAGTTGCATGTTGATTTAAAAGACAAACTGTTTGATATTTAACAATATATCCAGAAGTAGGTTTTAGTGTTTAATATTCAGTAGAAGTAGTTTTTTTTTGTTATCTTTAAAATAATCTATGGCTTTTCTATGCCAAAATCAATTCTGGTGAGCTTATCTAAGTAACCGTTATAGCTATCGTCCGGTTTGACTGACGTCTCTCATTGGTGGATACAACGCGTGATACTGTCTGAGGGTCTGCTACCGTCCAGGAGTGTCCCTTAGATTAGAACATTCAGTTGTATCATCAGAGCTGTTCTGGAGATTTGGTTCTGCCGCGATCACTTAAAAGTCTCGCACTTTTATATATATATGGCAAAGAGTTATAGTTTCCTTAACTGAACATTTGGGCAAGGAAATATTCAGTTATTGATTGTATATGATATTTGAATGATACCTTTTTAATGAAACGCTTGGTTTCAAGACTATACTTTACTGTTTAGTCCTAGTATAGGAGATTAAATTGCTTTTTAAATATTATGCTATCCATGATTTATTGGATCAGTTACGTAGTATTGAAACATTATTGGTACTGAAAAGAATGAATTTTGGTTATGAGAACCGTGAAATAATATTTTAGAGGCTCGATTAAGAAGGACCACTTCACACTAGGCAGTGAAGACGCCGAACACACTGATTTTAACAAGAGTTCACTAGGTTACACATAATGAGTTTATGAACAGTGCATATTCAAATAAAGTGCAGAAAATAAACAGTTACCTTTGTTTTCATGAGAGATACCTAACCGTAGTCTGCTGTTGTTGAGGGCCAGGTTGTGATCAGTAAGTGTGGAAATAGGCTGCTGTCTTGTCGGCAGGCGTGAAGACGGAAGATGTCCTTCACGGATTCACTCACGCACAATACGACCGCAAACGGATAGTTCATAACACTGTGGCCAGTCCTGTAGAGCACGGTAGACGCGGGTGTCCGGGAGCAGAGACGTTCTGGTAGAGATTGCCAATCCAGAGCACTGACTTTAATGTTAATGTAAATGTACAACAAATAGAGATAAACTAATATTTTAAGTGAGAGAGTAACACATGGGGGAGAGAGTAAGTATGGTCAGCAGTGGCTAGAGAGTACATAAGTGCCCTAGGCGGGACCGAGAGTATAAAGAGCAAGCGTGCCGTCGCTTGCAAGGTGGGCAATTGATGTCATACCGTTGTGATTGGTTGGTCAGTGTACAGTAAACAGCTGATTCGGGAAACAATGGTTCATTGGTCTGTCACTGTACGTGAATATTTTAATCCAGTAAGGAATGGTATTGTAGGCACTAGGCCGCAGAAAGAGATATAGAATTAATGCAGTATATACAGTTTAGTAAAATAAAGGCAAATATAGATTATAAATTGCCCAAAAAATATATACATAATTATTGTTCAATAAAAGTAGCCTTTTCATATTAGGCAATAAAAAAAACAAGTTATTTACGCAATAATACTTAACAGGTACCCACGGCTTTTTGCGCGATTTTCTTTACAATAACATGTAGATACTTTCTAGACATACTCTATTTAAATGGCAAATTAAACACTCCTGTAATTACACACAATAATTAAACTTTATGCTTAAAGAGTAATGTTTATAGAGTCCTGGCGTTATTTATTTCAATAGTTTTTTATGAGCAGCAATAAATAAATACATAAATATAAATTCATCAATCCATAATATTTAAATAATTGGCTCAAATAGTTTCAGTACCACTTAAAATATTTAGGACCAGAGTGGATCAATACTAAATCCAAATAATTTTATTGGAAGCTCATATGATGTAGGCCTAGTACGAAGGAGCACTTTTATAATTTTTAATTGGAAGTAGACATAGTTATGTTACTTCAGTGGTCATTATTAAAAGTTTCAAAAGGTAAACAATGTTTCTGCTACCTCTTATTTCTGGTTTAGCGAGGAAAGAAGCATTTCTGGTTCAGATAATTATATTACGCACCCGCCGTCAAAATATATATAGACTTAGTTGGTTTTAAAAGCCTACTTAAGGAAACATTTTCTACTTCTGGCTCTTGTTATTTCTCGATTTTATTTCGTCTGAAAAGTCTACTTTAGTCAAAAAGCATCTACTTATAGCCATATAATCTACTTCCAGTCCGAGGTATACAGCTGTAGTATCATTTTTACTGTTGCTGCCATTAAGAAAACATATATTTAGCAAAAAAGTCTATTCTGTAGAATTTGCAACTAATTCCGGTCATTGTAATTTAATTCCGGTCAAAGGTCCTTCTAGTAGCGTTTGGTTTGTTATATCAAGAAATCTCTGACTATTTCCGGTGCTATAGTAGCATTTTCCTGTAAAGGAAGTTGTCCACCTTTAGTCACAAGATGGCTACTTCCGGTTTTGTAATCTACTTCCGGTGGCGTTTGAATTCTTCTGATTACAAAAATAAGTATCGAGTGGGTATAACAAATCTCTTTCGGTCATAAAGCGACTACTTACATCCTTTATAATCTACTTCCAGTTTAAGTTATTTAGGGTAGTCTGTCGAGGGAATAATACACATGTGTGTTGAATTTCACATTTCTGCGACCGGTAGTTGTTGAATTGGATAGCAAGTAACTTACTTGACTCGAGTTTAACCCAATTGTGCATGTTAAACCTCACGTTTCTTCACAATAAATCATAGTTTATCAATATAAAGTAAATATTAAAATATATTTAATATAACTGGTCTCCTTTTATTTGTTACGAGTAAGGGCTCTATGGTAAAGAGGAAACATACTCGCCACAGCGCCAAAAGTGAACGATCTGGGTTCGAATATATATAATGTTGTGTATATATCAATCATTTAAAAATATGACCTGTAAGTCCAATAAAAACAATATAATATAATATAATCCTTAATATTGAAATTTAAATACTTCATGGAATTATATGATACAAGTTAACTGGATTCATAATGTAATTGGAAGATTAATAGCATTTAAGGATTGTTTATAGTTATTAGAGAATATAGTATGAATAGACGTACAAAATTCTAGCGAAATATCTGATCTTATATGTCATGCAAGTTAACTAGACTGTCTATGGATCTTAATGTAAATAGAATATTATCATCAATTCCTTAAGGATTGACTCATAGTTATTAGAAATTATATTATTACTTAACGTACAATGTCTGATTTTGCATGGATGGAAAAATATAAAAATAGGTCTATATATGTTCGCTCTGGATTCGAGACTTATCACAGGCTTTAATTAAAACGCTGAATTCTGAATTTCCGTGTTTCCTATTTTCCACCATAATATAACTGTCATAGTATTTAAATTAGTTTAATTATAACGGTATTCTGTAATCTTCTTATTGGATTTATCATGTTTTTCTTTTTCTGTACAAAATACCACGAAGTTATAATATATTATGTGCGTGAGTTAACTGAGTGTACGTAGCCATTTAAATAAATATATTTCAGGAAAATAAACCTCTGATTAAATTATTACTCTGCTGGGTTTTTAAAGCTTAAACAGTGAGCGGTTTAAACGATGAACAAAAACTTCAAGGTTGAAAAACGTTATCCAAATGAGCTTGCGTTTATTAAAATACTACTACGACTCTAGCGGTGGCGTTTTTAAGTTGTAACCATCGTTTCTCTTCCAACTAATAAGTTTTTAGACATCTCACACTAATAAGGAACATCTTGCAATATTCTACTCCCCACTGTAATAAACAATAAAATAAAATATAAAAATAATAAAATAATATTGAGATATTTAAGAACTATTAAATCTATAATTCACTATTAATCATAAAATATTTGCACGATGAATAACTGACATAAGACTCTGCTTCATCCTTCGTGCAGCGTAAACACAAATCATATACAACAGATATTAAGTAAAAAAGATTGTGTTATTTATATTATTTTCCAATACATGTACACTTGCACTAATCTGCGAAATGGTGTTTTTTGAAATTTGATTACGACTAAATAAATTTAAAAATTGTATTTTTAATTATAACTTGCTTGAACCATAAGGAATTGGCCAATAAATTAAAGTTAATTCATTGAATTATTATAATAATTTGTTTTTTCTCTACTGTACTATTTTCTAAATCTTCCAGTTTATTATTAACCACTCAAACACAGTAGCATTTAAATCGTGAGAGTTGGGTAATTAAATAATCGAAAGGCTGAACTCCAAAAGCATATCCCTTGTTCCACAAACAAAAGCATATCCCTTGTTCCACGAACAAAATCATATCCCTTGTTCCACGAACCGAGAGAACAGTAGTGCGTGATATCAAAAAACACCTTACATGCTAGTTGAAAATAAAGATTTAGAGCGAATAAGTTTGTCAAATGATATTTTTCACGTTCATTAAAGGCTCTTGTATCCCATTACTGATATATGAACCTAATTGTGTCTTCACAGTAATACCTATCAGGATTTCTATCATCATACCACTGTATAGGATTAGGCTAGGCGTTAGCAAACATTGGTCTTATGGGAAAAATTTATGGGTGTAATGAGAAAGTCACGGAATAAATAATTTGTTAAAAAACTGAGTACAATCTTAAACAATGTTACTGCGTCAAAAAGTGACACATATAGCACAATAAATTAGATATATACTTGCAATTTACCATGGGCCTCATAGACGCCTGTCATGTGACACGTGCTGTGGCATACCTTGTTTATGATGACATACATATATTTTGTTGTTAATCTACCCTTCTAATGCTTTTGTTACGAACTGTAATGTAAGCACAATGCGGAAGACAACCAGCCCCTAGCATTCCAAACATCTATAGTTACTAGAACATCGCTGTATGTATTGTTGTTGTTGTATTGTTACATTTGGATAGATAAGGAAATTTGAAACCCACACTATCTATACAATACTTTAACAACATTCTGTATCAAATAATATACACTTTAATTAAACAGTAAGGGCAGTAATAAACCTGACTAAAAGAAAAAATATTATTTATATATTGGAATTTTTAATATTCATATAGAATGCTATTCAGACTTAAAACGGCCATTTCAATGTATTATCAATGTACTACAAATTAATATCTAACTTTTATAATGAACCAATATCTAATGCATTGTCGTTTGTTACGTATGGAATAATAATTCAACGTTACAGGTGATATAAAAGCCTTGACACAAAGTTATGAAATCTATATTTATCTTCAAAAATGGAGTTTAAATCCCTTGCTGTGATTGTTTGCCATCGTTGAAGTGGATTTGTGAAAACAGCCAGTTCTGTTATTGTCAGTTTAGAAGTGAATTACTTCTATGCATCCCAAATAATATATACTCTCGTCTTTTTTTCGTTTCTTTCATTGTTGCGTAGAATAGTTATATTAACATTCTTAATCGTAACACCTCTAGAAACAGGCTTAGACTGCATTTTACACACTTGTAATTGCATTGCCTTTTTTATTTATCTCTAAGTACGTAAATTTCAAGTTTAAAACAGTGAAAAACCGCGATATAAAATCCTTCAACCTTTTTGTAGCTGAGAATTAAAATTTTCAAATTTAAATGAGCTATATATAGCCATTAAATACTCTCAAAGGTTTACGGTATTTAAGAATCAACACATCAGTAATCCTCAATAGAATCCTAAATATTTTGCCAATCTATAAGAATGTTGTATATCGATACTCCTATCGCCATTTAAGCGTTAAACATTATCCTTATAAGAGCCAAATAATATAATTTTAAATACTTATTTTTAATTAAACTTAGGCATTTAAGAAAATAATGCATTCGTATGCAGGACTAAAGTCACTTTAAAAAGTATTAAATAAAAACCATTACATATTCAAGATACCTTTTTATAACTTTCCAAAAAGAATTTTACTATTCAAACATAACCTAAATGATCATTAAGACTCAGCATAACCAAAAAATAATGCCGTAAAGTTTGAAGCACAATATTCACTTGAATTGGTACAGTAAAAAAGGTATCCTAGAATTGGTAGAATTGGTAGTTAGAATTGGTATCCTAGGAAAGGGTGTTCTTTACCACTTTTCACTAACTTTCAAAATTGAACATTTGATGTTAAGACAGTACTAATTCTAAGAATCGTATCCCACTGTAGCCTGTGCTAGTGTGATGTGTGATTGTGATTGTCGTACTTATGATTTGTGCTCAGGGATTGTTTTATGAGTATTGAAAATGTAAAATTTACTATGACAAAAGATTTTTTCTATCATAAAACGTAATAAATAATCAAGTTTTAGTAATAGATAGTTAACAAATTCTAAAAATTAATAAGCTTGAGTATAATAATAAGTTAACTTTGCTGTAAAATGATTGTATTACACATTTGGCTTACTTTTCTCACAAAAACACCGTGCGGATAATTAGAATATAACTAAATTTTAGTTGGCAAATAAGATAAGGATATACTTTGATAATTAAATACAGCAATTATAGTCATTAAAACTATATTTATTGCTAATTTCATTTGACCAGATTATGCTATATAATTGTGAAGCACTGAACTATGTTGTGGAATAAAGCACAATTATTTCTTATTTTTAGCACGTATAAATTACTTATACAAGTTAACTTACAAAAATAGTATAAGTAATATAATCTGTAAACCACTTCTTATGATACATTTTTTAGTAAGTCCTTAGAAAATACTACTAAATTTGACTCATACTGGGATAATTAATTTTCCATACTACCTGATATTCAATTTTTCGGTTTTACCATTACGTATCGAAGATCGAGATAATATTAAAAATACTTTTTCCACAAACAGCCAATTTGAAGCAACCCTGTTGGAACTAAATTGATTTTTTTTTAATTAATTATTTTTATTTTGAGTTTACATATTTAGATAGCGTTACTCCATGCTCTTCATTTGGAATTCTCTAATACTAAATATAAACTATTTAAATATGTATAAGGTAATATATATTTTTAATTAAATTGCCTGAAAGCAATAAACAACTAGTGATTCAATTCAATTTTGAACGAACGTAATTGGTTTGTTTAATGCAATAACAGATTTATCTTCTTCGTCAGTGACACGTATTGTTTAATCCGACTGCACTGATGAGATTAAAGGTATTTTGATAATACAACTCTGCAAGTACAAAGAACAAACGATGCGATGGGTGAAACGAAATATAAAGCAATGAGTAATTGCTAAGTCCTTCTCTACATTTAATTAGTGTCAGGAACTTGGAGCATTTAAGATTTCTTTTAACCAACACAAAAGCATAATATAATTTTGACCTATACTTTTTGTACTCCGTTATGATCTCGTATGATCTCGCTCTGGTATGATCCGTATCCATATAAATAAAATTTAAACGGGTAATGGTTGTGAAAAGACCAGTAAATACGAGGGTAAAAGGAGAAAAAAGCAAACAAGAAAAGTGTTATTGGAATCGTTTTATAACTGCTCAGGAAATCTGGCATGAGAATTGTTATATAAAGAAGAATCAAAAAACAATATATTGTAAAGATACATTTTTTCTAAAGTAAACTAATTGTATCTAAACTTAAAACATTTAACATCACCACTAACATTATGTTAAAATTAGACTAATTTGGCTACCAATATTATGAAAATAAGCAAGCTATAACATTTAAAGAAACCTCAACCAATAAAATTTGAATGCACCTAGACTTTGAGATTAACAGCAAAAACGTATGGTCGAAGGTTACTACAATTCAGACCTCACTCCCCCCCCCCACCATCAGCACCATGTTTCCTTTGATGTTTCAAGTAACGTACAGTGCTATCACAAGAAGTCCCCAGATAGACTTTCCTCAGTTTTTCACTTCCTCTGATATGCGCGGAGGAGTTAATGTACACACCTGTTCTGTTGAGGGACGTAGTTGTACTTGCTCTTATCACTGTGGATCCTCAGTTCACGTGATTTAGTATAACTTCCTTTTTTAACATAACTAGGGGGAGCTCATCGCTTCATATTGATTATATTTTTTTTGTACTATTTTAGTTTTAGCAAAAGGGATAGACGTAGATTGACCCGTTTGGTAAATCATTACTTTATGCTTTTTATAAGTTTGTTTTTGGCGTTGTATCTTTTAGTTTTACATAATCAGTAACACTACAGTAATTTTGTGTTCTAATGGCTATGCAGACTTTAGGATTTATCTTTATCTATATATTGTTAAGTTGGATATTTTATTTTATTTTATCTTAAGGAAATGTCTCTTATACTATTAACAGAAAAATGTAATACTTTTCAGTTAGGTAAATTACCTATATGGGTTTAAATGTGGCTGTACAAGTAGATAGTAATATGGCGGTTCTAGACCACTTTCGGAGCCAACAGAAAATCAAGGGAAAATACTGTTTAAAGGACAATAAACGAATCTGTAACTCACGAATGAAAAATTAACCGAATCTATAGCTGTTTTGCTTCTACTTTCTCAAATCAATCTATTTGAAATGTCTGCTACGAATAAACTATAAATTAAAACTTATAAACGGAAATGATGGAATTTGCTAACAATCACTCGAGAAGTCGGGGAGAATGTGAGTAAAACCACATTCTTTTCACGAGGTTCATTATTTATCTTTTCCAAGTGTACTATAAAATCATCGAGGATTTCTGGCTTAAAATCGTAGACAAATTCAACATCCAGATAATGAAAAAATACAGGTAATATCTTTTCATAATAAACGTGTGTATCGATACCTACAAACCTAATGTATTCTTTGAAAAGGAAAATAATTTTTTCAATGGTTCTAAGAGATAAGTAAAAATTTTTATTCTGTTTTCTAAATTCTGTAACAAATTTTGTTTGTTTTTTACCTCCATATTGCAATTTTGTAAGCAGATTATTCAAATGTGTTAGTTTATTTCGAAATTTCTTAGGTTTAGGTCTTTCGTACAAAATTAAATTACAACCTCTACAAACTAAATATCTTTTATCGATAATTTCTCCTCTATTAGAACACTTGTAACAGTTGGCATTATACTCTTCCATTTAAACAGAAAGATTTTTTGTGTAAATGGAGATTATGGAACTAACTCTGCCGAGATATACATTTTTCAGCGCAAATGTTTATGTTTATATTTCAACTACTGAGCCGGTTCTATACCTATATCTCCCCGGCTCATGTGTGTTTTATATAGTGTGTGTGTGGTGGTTTATTGGCTGCAGAGGCGACTGACCATTTGAAGGCGTTTGGCCTTTCCGGCAGAGTGGCAAAAAGACTCCGAAGCCGTGCTGTACTAGTTAGGAGCAGCTCCAGTTTAATTTATTTTGTTAAATTTAAGTGTTTGTTAGTTTTGCTGAGCATTTCCTCCTTCTAACATGTGCAGCTAAGTTGACGGCCCCTCACTGATGAGTAAGTTTTTGCTTTCTTTTTAAATTTTAGTGATTATTTTCATTTTTCAAACTGTGAAGGTTAAGAGCACATGGTTTTCCAAATTGTAGTTTTGCTTTTTATTAACTTTTAGTACTTCTGGCTGTTAACTAAATTTTAAATTGGCTTTCAAATTATTTCTCTTACACTTTTGTTAGTTTTCACCCTTTCTCTTCAGCTTATTATTAATTTTCTGTCTCTCAGTGAGGACCTGTCCTAGGCTTATGTTACAGTTCCTTTTATTCTGCAGCCAATATTGTTTGTAATGTGTCACTTGTTATGTAGTTTTTTGTAAACAAACCCAGAGAGACTGCTGAAGGTTCATTTTACTAAATTTTTAAGCCTTCTGAGAGATGTAACGTTCTTCGGGTCTTTAGCCCCCACAACTCCCCCCTTTTAGCCTACTTTGGTTAATTTTAAGGCCTTCTGCCATCAAATTTTAAATTTTTAGATTCCTGTTAATAGGCTGCTACTTTTGGCCATCAGTTTTTTCCTAATCATTATATTTTTTTTTTTTCACCAAGAGTAATACGCTTAATTTTTGGTTCTGTGACAGAGGGATTTTCATTCTAACTTTCCTTGGGGTTGTTGTTTTGAGTGGGGAATTTTATTTTAAGTGCAGAATGCCCTTCCCCTGCTTTTCACCAATTTTGAGCCTATTCTGTCAATAAATGCCTGTTTTAAAAATGTTTGAACCAAATTGTTACGTATGGTAGGCTACTGCGTATACCTCAAATAAATTCCTTTATTACTTATTGTTTTAGTCTTTCAAATGGAATATCTTGTTTATTTATTGTTTTCTAATGTTACCAGCTTCTATATTAAGGTTTATTTTAATTTTTATCAGTAATTGATTGGTCTGTGATATTTGAAATTTTGGTAATTTAACTTAATTAAAATTCTTGATATATAACTTTTGGCAAACTGTACTTTTATTAAATTCTATATTGTTTGGCAACTATTTATTAATTATTATTAACTTTAAAAGGGTACTAGGTTGAAACCTGGTTTCAGGGTCCAAGGGATGAATTGTTTTATCCTGTCATCTCTCCATCATGCGTGGATCGCAGAGAAACTTCGCCTTTGCGCTAGCTGCTGAAGGACGGCCACCATGATGGACATACCTACTATTCAACACCTGTGATACCCAGTGATATTGTTATTGTTGCCATTTATATAGTTTATATTTTGTTATTTAGTTTTTAAGTTAGTTTTAGATATTATTTAGTTTATTTCTTGGATTTCATTAGGAAGCCCGCCCTTAGCCGAAGGATACGGGTGGAAATTGGCATTTCTTGTTTCAAATTATGGCATTTCTAATTTTTGTATGCAGGTGCACCTGACGGAGATTGTTTGAGATATACTACTGCAGGCACTTTTATTTTTTTTAATTTATAGTATATATATTTATACATAATTATATTGACAGGATAAGGCCTTGTGTTTTCGAAGTAAATGAACCTGAGTATGCTGACCACGGTGTTCTTTTTTTTTTACCTAGTTTTTTTGATCCGGCATCCCGTTCGCCGCCATGGGCGCGCGCTTCCCTGATGTTTGCTGTGGGGTGTGCGGGCGGCGATGTCAGGTTTCACTACCGAGATAAAAAGAAATGATTTTATTTTATTATTCAACTATTTAGGATATTTTGTCTATGATTACAAAGATTATTCCGGAAGAAATCGAGATTTTTCATCAGCGAAAGAGTATATTTTTGAAGTTTTAGAAGGAATGAAAGAGAATAATATGAACATAATCAATTATTGTACAAGACAAAATGAATGATTGTGTCTTTGGTGTAGTGTTGTTAGTGTGCGTGTTTGCGCTATGGGAATCACATCACATTCAACTTCTACGGTGTCTATTGTTTAGAGACTTGGCCCTGCACTGCTACTGTCCAACCAAGTTAATGGCTAGGAGCTGTAATTCGGGTCTTAGACTCTGGAATTTTTTTGTTCCCAAGTCTCATTTTTTCTTTGGTAACTACTGTGTAGAAGTTGATGGAGAGATTCAATTAGGGAATTTGTGTCGGGTGTTTTGTAAGTGTAATGTTGTATTAATGAACGATGTGAATGATGAATGTAATGAACGAATTAAGGAAGAGAAGGAATTAAGGAATGAAGTGGAAAGGTGAGGAAGCAAATGGCGCGCCAACCACAGTTGTCATTACTCGGCTTGTTCTATAGTCATTACACTATGGCCACTCGTGTAAAGACTTGTCCCCAACCACTGAACGACAACCATGTCTTCCTCAATAAAAAGCGCGCCTGAAGCTCTGGGATTTGAACCCAGAACCTCAGGCTTTGAAGGCAAGCGTCTTACCAACTGAGCTACGGAGAGTCTCGAAAGTTATAAGCTATATCTCTGCTATATAAGTTGTTCAATTAGGAGTGCTAGTTTACAAATTTATTAATAATTTTATATTTCAAAAACCACTCAACCGATTTTAATGAAATTTGGTACACATATAGTAAATACTTAACTCTTTCGACTTAACTTATCCATAAGGGTGAAATCATCCCCTATTTCTTAATATTCATAAAAAAATAAAAAAAATTATCAGAAAAATCTGAAACTTCAAAAACAAGCGAGTTCAACATAAAATTTCATGAAAATAACAAAATTTTCAAAAACTACCCCAATCATCCCTTATCTTAAAACTCTTATATCTCGAGAACTATTGGAGCTTTTTTGCTGAAATTTGGTATATAGGATCAGTAAATATTAAAGTATTTTTTAAAATCATAACTTCCGGTCCAACCCTTAAGATGACCTTGGAATAGTTTTTTGTTAATATCATCCCCATTTTTTAAGATATTCTTTTGAAATTAAAAATGAATACTTATATCAATGTCTTTAACAATTCTGTAAAGTTGTAGAATTATCCAATGAATAATATAGACAATAAGACGATTTTTTCAAAGATTTTACTGAATTTCTCTAATATCGTTCTTAATCACATCATAGGCTAAAAATTTCTCAGAAACTACAACCACATAACATGTCGAGTTAGTAATAGCATTTTGAAAATCCATATTGATAATTATATCGTTCTTTGAACCAGAAATATTTGTCAAACTCTTTGTTGTATCAATGACATAAATAGGTCTATACGCTAAAAATTCTTTAGGATTGTAATACATTTCCTTATTATTACAGTAAACTTTCTTAAAATCTTGATACATCTGATACATGATTCTGAAAAGACCTCCTGAAATGTTTAAGTTTTGTAATTCATCTGGATAATAAGAACCGTTCAATTTTACTCTGATATTTTTTACATTCAAACTATCAAACTTTGAAGGATTTTTCTCTTGATTATTCTGTCTATCTGTTTGAAAACCTATGATAACGAACTTGGGATTGAAGATATTTCTATAAATATTTGTGATATCGAACGAATAAGTTGTTCCGGAAATACCTTTTTGTTCAATACATTGCCAATCTAGAAAATTAAACATAATGTTTTGACTTTTTGTAATTTCATCAATCAACCTAATTTTACTCGTGGTTTTATAATCAATCATTGGAACTCTAATAAAAAAATCTGTAATTGTTATTTTTCCATCAACAGGCATAACATTTCCAGTTGCAGTCTTCAGAATCACATCATCGTCTTCTGCTCTTATAAAACTTAGATAAAATCCGCCTTTATAGATCGGAATAGTAACATTTTCAAAAAATCCTAATCCAAAATGAGATAAATTTCCAGCTGCTTCAAAAATACCAAATTTAAAATCTGATTCAAAGCCATTAGAAGTTTGAGAAATAACATCACTTTTTGAATACGAAATATTTCCTTTAATCGTGCTTAATTGGCCACAGTTTTCGACTTCTTCTATCAATTTATTGTGTTTTCTTACTTCAATCTTAGAAAATAAAAACGGTATAAAATTATCGATTAATCTAACATTATCAGTTCCAAGATATGCTTGACCATCTTGTTTGGTTAAAGTTCCAGAAATATAAAACTGGAAGTTAGACGAGCAAAAGTTATCTCCAAAATCAATATTAAACTCAGTTCTTTTATTCGGTTCATTGAAATGTTGTTTACTAATTGGATAGAAATTTTTAAACTCCGCCCTTTCAATATCACTAGCATATTTTCTGTAGTCCGCCATTTAATAAGAGAAAATTTAGAAATTTTAAACATCATGTATAAGAAAGATATCATTTTTTCATCGATCTAATGTACGTTTTTATAAGAAAAGATATAAATTTTAGTCATTTTTAATTATCTACTTCGTCATATTCGGGATTCTCTTCCTTAAATTTTGCGATCTCGGTCACATATTTCAATAAAAATTTGCACAGGATAGTAACCGCTATCTATAATATTGTTCCAATCAACTGTATCTTTATTTTCATCCAAAAACTTTATACTCAAGTGTTGATAGAGGCAAAGAACAGACATATGATCTTTTAATTGATAATGTATATTTTCTTGAATGAACTCTGGGGACAGATTTTGATATTTAGCAATGTTATACCAATTCAATTTGTTTACGTATAATCTCATCATATCTTCGGATAATTCATATTTTTGAGAAATATCATCCCAATGTTCTTTTTTCAAATCTCTTTCGTGTTGCATTATAAAAAGATCGAAAGCACTGTAATGTCCCGCCATCTCTATTTATTAAGAAAAAATTTCAAGTTTTTATAAGTTGGCTCTTTTTAGCGTTACATTCAGCACATTTTCCAGAAACTCTTTTAACTCCATTGATATTTGCATAGTATTTTATATCACTTGTTGCAGTTTTTTCTTTACATCTCACACAGTATATGAGCGCCATTTATATAAGGAAATTTTATCATGCATAAAACCCTGCGAGAATACCTATTTCAGTAAGATCTTCCTCGAAATTATTAATTTTTTTCTTCTAATTTTTGAAATTTGACAGCATAAGAATCATTGTATTCAACAAATTTATGACCAATATTCTCAAAAGTTTTCGTAGCATCTAAACTAAACTTATCAAAAGACTCTTTAAATTTAGTAAGTTTTTCATTAATTTCACCAACATCGTCTACTGATCTTTTACTTCTTTCATCAAGTTTTTCATAGACTTCTGTTGTAAAATCTTTAACATGCTGTTTATGATTCTCATAATTTTGTTTTTAGTTCATTAAACATTTTAATAGGATCTTCTAATTGAATCATTACAACAACATCAAATGGATTAATTCCTTTACTAACACTGCTAATTCTTTTTCCTTTAAAATCTAAGGCATTTTTAACATTCGGATCATGTAAATCAACAATATCGATGTTTTCTGATAATTTTAGAGGTTTTAAAATTTGTTCTTTAACAACAACATCATGTTTGTCAATACCAGGTCGAACACCGACAATTCTTTTTTTATTAGCCAAACTAACATAATTCTTTTCAACTTTGATCGCTTCAGTAATTTTATCAGCTTTTTCGATATGAGACATTAAATTGGTAAATATTTTTTTTGCACCATCTTCAAATTCTTTTTTCAATGTTTTTATTTTATCAGCAACTTCATTTTAACTCATGAAATTTGCAAGTTTGTTATCATATTCTGCTTTAAAATCATCAATCTCGACTGCAAACATATCTGAATCTGGAAGGTTTTGTAATAAATTTTCTAACTTGTTATCAAACTCATTTCTCAAACTATCAAAATTCAAACTATTATCTACATTTTGAATAATTTGTGTTCCAAATACGTCAAAAATATTTTGTGAATCCATATTTATTAAGTAATAATTTGTTAACAACTTCTTTAAAATCTTTACCATCACTCAGTTCATTCAACACAAAAACACATAAATGACCACAAATTGGGGGATCTTTATAGTCTTGAATCTGAGAATCATTGTAGTAGACGCTTGATTTTTTCAAATATTTAATCAATTCTATAGGTGGTTTGTCCTCAATTCTTCAATACGAATCAAAATAACATGCATTCTTATCATTTTATAATAACAAATCCAATGCGTTCCACTTCCCATAATCGAGTCTAAATTCACAATTCCACATTCAAATTTCTTAACTTTTTCAGGTAATGTATCTCTCATGAAGATTCCTCTAAAATGTTTAATATTTTTGCAGATTTCTTCCAATTCCCCGAATGTTAAAGGTTTGATTTCAAATTTTTTTTAATGTTTGATTTCACGTAATTCAAAGTTTTTTCATCTAATCCAGATCCTGTAACATCTTCCAACTCTTTATCTAACCAATTTAAAATGTTTCGAACAATAGGAATCACATCCTTTTTAACGATTGGAGCAGCTTTACGAACATAAGGAACAACATTTTTAACAACTGGAATATTTTCTCCAAAATCTAATAAATCTTTCAAAAGTCCACCATTTTTAAGTTCTTTCAACTGATTATAAGAAAATTCTATTCTGGTTCCTTTATTGTTTTTCTTATGTTTTTCGAGTTTATTGTATTGTCTATTTGTTAAAAATATCTTATCTTCGCCATTTTTTAGTTGATCTATTTTAAATTGAATACTAACGGGTATTTTCTTCTTAAAAGCGGATTTTATTTTTTCTTTCTGATTTTTGCTGAAGTTTACGTTCACCTCCATTTATATAGTTAAAATTTCAAGTTCTCTTCGATTCCCATTCCTAGTTTTCTCTTCAAAAACATTGCTCCAGCTGTTGGAAGCGCAACAAATCTTTCACCTAAACTAGCATCTTTTGATAAAAATCTATCCATTGCTTTATCTTGCAAAACTTTATCTGCTATATGTCTGGAATTTGTGTCTCTATGTTTTGCATAAAAAATATCGTGTTCCATAGCAGCTTGATCTAATTTATTTATACCAGGATCTCCTCTTTTTAGTCTTTTTTCGAGTTTTGTGCCAGGCCCCAGATACTGATAAGTTGGTACGTGTAATTCAAAAGGTAAATTGTTGATAAAATCATTCAAAAGTCCACTACCCTCAATCATAGATGAACTTATTGCCGGCAAAATTCGTTTTAAATATTTAATTCCATCAGGTTTTTCAATCATTTCGTCAAGTTTGTTCGAAATAAAATCTTTAATTGCTTTCTTTTCATTCAAAAAATTGTTATTTCCAGCCTTCTCTTGAGCATAAATATAATTTATAATTCCATCGAGTTTTGTCAAATCGTCGATATATCTGTATTCAATCTTATTATCACTGTATTTTCTCACACCTGATCCTTCGATTCGTTTTTCCCAAATTGGTTTAATTAATTTAATATATTTTTTACCTCTACTTGACTTAGGCTTCTTAGTAGATGGATCATTATTTTTGTAAATTGAGTCAGATTCCCATAAAATTTCTGTATACTTTTTCAAATCTTCTTCAGAATATAAATTATCTTTTGGAGCGTCATAGTCTGTTAATAATCTCCATAAACCTTGAGTTCCTTCATATGTTTTTTTATTAATAATGATATCATTATGCTCAAAATTCACGGGCAAATTTCCAATCATAAAACTTTTCTTTTTTCTGTCCCAATACAAACCAAATTTATCATCCTTTGCTCTAGGAAGAAATTTTTTACCAATTTCACCAATTATTATATCCGTTGTTCCAGGACTTATTGGTTTCAACTATGGTAGAGTCTTCAATGATTCGAGGTCTAAATGGTGTCGACGATGGTAATTTTGGCAATTCAAACTCTTCAGATTCTGGAATTGAAATATCGGCAAATTGTCGTACAACTGGAACCAAATTCATCAAATTTTGATTATCACTTAAAACATTTTCAATTTTGCCCTCAACGTTTTTTATTGCAGAAGTTACAGGTTGATTGATTTTTTGAATAAATTCTTGTTCTTTTTCATCAATTCGAATCTGTTCTTTAAATTCTTTGATTAATTTCTTTTCGATTTGATCAAGTTTTTTCGCTTCTTCTGAAGTTACGTTCGCCATTTATTTAGGAAAATTTTGAAACGTGAACGTGAACGAGAACGAGAACGAGAACGAGAACGTGAACGTGAACACGAAGCGTGAAAACGTGAACGTGTAACGTAAAACGTGAACACGAAGCGTGAAAACGTGAACAGATTTACCGTTTTTCAGTTGTTTTCATAATGTAAATAAAAAGTAAAGATAATGTAAAAATAATTGTAACAAATATTTTATCGAGTAAATTTGTCAGACCACTAAGCAGCATTTATATTAGAAAATGTATTCAAATATTTACCATTTTTTAGGCTTCAAAGTTAGATTAATTGTTAAAAATCCGTAGTCTTCCTTCCAAATTTTATCACACAACTCAATAAAGTGGTTAAAACTCATATCAGAACCAACATAATTGTTGTAAATCTTTCTCGAATAGTGATCGTCTTGCTTAAAAACACACAACATATTCAAATTATTTCTAATAACTTGTTTATCAACCTTTGAAAAGCATTGGGAAAGATAGATACAAGATATGTTTTTTGTGACGAGACATTACGAATTATTCCTTAATAACGTCCTGATTTTTCAAAATACAATCATCAAAAACGATTAACGAATTTTTGATGATTCGTTTATCAAAAACATTAACAACACGGTTTACATTCGCTTAACGGAACTATGTCCTCAGAAACATTATAAAAATGTGATATTTTTTTGTTTAAGTTTTTCTCAATATTTTCAAATCTTTCTTGTAATTTTTTATAGGCGTCTTGTTCTAAAGATTTACTAAAAACATACAAATTGGAATAAGGAATCAACCTATTGTAGATAAAATTCAATAATAAAGTTGTTTTTCCACATCCACTTGAACCAACAATTAACAATCTGATTGGTTGATCTTTCTTATTTTCTTCAAACGTTTGAAGTTTTATCTGATCTTTTTGCTTTAAAAATTTCTCCATTTAAATAGCGAAAATAAAGCTGTTCAAGTTGACTTCAGAAAGCTCTCAATTATTTTTAAACTTGGAACATCCTATTCATTTAGAGGAAGAATCAAATTATTTCATCGGTTTAAGCGGTTTTTATTCTGACAATTTTGTAATAAATATTAGTGAAAGTTCTCCTTATTGTATAGGATTTAGTGAGAAGAACATAACAAAATATTATGGTTTAAACAAAGGATATTACACTTTCGATCAAATAAAAAATTCCCTTAAAAATTATCTGAAAACATTCAAACAATCAGATAAATCTTTAAACTTTGACGAAAACAAGTTTGAAATGCAAAAAAATTATCTCTCTAATAAAATTCAAATAAAATCACCAGTAAGAATAATGTTTTCAGCAATTATTGTAGATTTATTAGGGTTTGTTCAAGAAACTATTGAGCCAAATCAGGTATATTTAGGAAATAAAACGCCAAAATTTAGACCGTTCGATGTAATTGAAGTACATTGTAATCTCGTTGAACCTAGTTTTGAAAATCATACCGAACATTTACACAAAGAATCTGAAATTTTGTACACTTTTTTCCCAAATGTTGCTTATGGATCAAAAATCAGTGAAAAACCGAATGAAATTGATTATATTCCAATTAGAAAAAATATTAAAAGAATTCAAAAAATCGTTCTAACTATACAAGACTCTGAGGGAAATTTATTAAATAATGAGAGTAAAACAACAATATATTTAAGATTGTTGAAGCAACGGACATGAATCAAGGGGAGCTATTGAATAGCTTACCTTCAAACTTTCAAAAAAACACCGTTTTTATCAATGAATCTGGACTTTACACTCAAAATAAAAATTACTAGTTAAATGGAGTCAGTTGTAGACCTACATTCAATAACAAAGACATTGTAACGATTGTAGACGAAAACAATGTAATCTGGTTTAAAGCTAAAGATGTTGCAGAAATTTTAGAATATGAAAACACGAGGCAAGCTATCATAAATAATGTCGATAATGATGATAAAACAACTTTTGAATGTATAAATTACAGGAGTCTATCCCATAGACCCCTTAACAATCTTCATCCTGACACTGTTTTTATCAATGAATCTGGACTTTATACTGAAATAAAAATTACTAGTTAAAAATGTTTCTATCTAAATGGAGTCACTTGTAGACCTACTCAATAATCAACTTACATTCAATAATAAAGACATTTGCACGATTGTTGACGAAAATAATGAAATTTGGTTTAAGGCTAAAGATGTTGCAGAAATATTGGAATTTAAAAATACGAGACAAGCTATCATAGATCATGTTAAAGAAAAATACAAAAAAAGCTTTGAAAACATAGATTCTGACAAGGGTATCGAATCGCGACTCTTACAAAAATTACATCCAGACACTATTTTCGACCTTTAAACTCAAAATAATAATTGCTTGTTAAATTTTTTTCTATCTAAATGGAGTCAGTCATAGATCTAAGAAATAATCAACTTACATTCGATAACACGAATATCTTAACGATTGTAGACGAAAACAATGTGATCTGGTTTAAGGCTAAAGATGTTGCAGAAATTTTACAATATGAAAATACTAGACAAGCTATCATGAATAATATTGATAATGACAGAAAATAGCCTTTAAATATATAAATTACAAGAGTCTATGCCATAGACCCTTTCAAAATCTTCATCCTGACACTATTTTCATTAATGAATCTGGATTTTATTCTTTAATACTAAGATCTAATAAATTAGAAGCAAAAACCTTTCAAAAGTGGGTTACAAAAGAGGTTTTACCCTCCATTAGAAAATTTTGTGAGTACAAACTTGAAAACAAGATTAAATATTTAGAGGATGAAGTTAAACACTTGCAAATTAAAGATGAAATCAAAACGGAAATAATTGCAAAACAAAGTGTAAAAATTGACTTAATGAAACCAGAACTTGTTTGTAAAGATTTTGATAAGAAAAAACACCATGTTTTTGTGTTAATTAAGAAGAATCACATGTGGGAATGGCCTTATTACGTTATCAGAGCTCAGAAACGAGAAATACCAAACCGATTAAAACATCTAAAAATAAATTATCCTGAATTAGAGATTTTGTTCATTGATGACGAACCAAATTCTATCAATCTGTATAACCAAATGAAAGAATCTTTGAATATTTTATACAACGGAAATCATTTTACTACAAATATGACTGAATCTCGACTGATTTATAGAATATCTAAATTACACGATGAAAATGTTTCTAAATTTTACTAAAAACTCTCGATTTATTATATTTTGTTTGTAAATGTTTAGCATAACTAGGTAACCAATATAGAATTTTTTTTCATATTCACAAGGCGTTTCGTTTTTATAACTTTCGCTGAAAATTTTTTTAGCACAATCTTTGCAAAAAGCATCTTTTCTATCTTTACTATACTGCCAGTTATTAAATTCAGAAATATTTTTAATTTCTTTACAAAAGTAACACTTTTTTTCTTCTAAAGTTAATTTGTCCATTTTATCATATAATTCCTTACAATAACAGTCTTTTCTATTCTTTTCCTTATAAAATTCTTGACACTTTGTACATTTCTTTTGAGACTCCATTTATATAGAAAAAATTATTACACGATGAAAATGTTAAACTCTCGAATTATGATATTTTGTCTGTAAATGTTTTTGAAGATAAGGTAACCATTGAATGATTCGTCCACAATCGCAAAGAGTCGGTCTCTTTTGACTTTCTTGTTGAATTCTTATAGTACAATCTTTACAATGTGTATGTTTTTTATCTCTACTATAATTCCACTTGTTAAATTCAGAAACATTCTTAACTTCTTTACAAAAGTAACATTCTTTCTCCTCTAGAGTTAATTTTTCTATTTTATCGTATAATTCTTTTCGATATTTATTATGACAATCTTTACAATAATGTCCAAATCCGTCTTTTTTAGTTCTATTTTTTATAAAATTCTTCAAAACCTTTTATTTCCTTGCACATTGAACATTTCTTTTGAGCCTCCATTTATATAGAAAAAATTATAGCTTTGACTTTCTCAATTCATATTCATAAAACTTACCGGTTATTTCTTCGTTGTTTAAATCTTTTATACTATAAGTTACAGGATCTGTGTTTTTAATTTGATAAATCACAAAGATTTCTCTTGACCAATTTGTTCTTATATTTGTTCGAAAATGTTTGTTTTTTTACTAACAATTCTTACATGATCATCGACTTTAAATTTAGTTTTCGTGTGAATTTCAGGTGGAACATACTTGAAAACGGTCTCTAAAAACTCCTTTTCTGCATCCTTATCTACGTCTTTAGGCTTCATTTTGATTGTGCTGTGAACCGTATCATTGTAATTTGTGACTGTTTTTTGAAGAATATCGATCCATTTAAAGTTTTTATTAATCTCAAAAATAACTTTCATCCTTTCGTTTTGAGTTCTGTTATATCTCTCTACGATACTTGATTTCTCTTCGTTTTCAGTATGATAAATCTTAATGTTGTATTTCCTCAAAACATCGTTAAATTCTTTATTTTTGAACTCTAAACCCTTATCTGTATGAAGTAAATTTGGAGGTTTATGCCTGATTTTTATCGCGTCTTTTACTATATCTTCGAAAGCTTTTGAAACATCCTTGCCGTTTTTTCTTTTGATAGCTCTTGACCAAGCATATTTTGAGAAAGTATCAATAACATTTAACATATACTTGAATCCATCATTTTGATCCGAATAATTAGACATTATAACTAAATCTGCTGCCCATAAATCGTCAATTCCTAGTGTTATAATTTTTCTCTTTTTAAACTTTTTTCGTACTGGTGCATGAATTTCTCTAGCTTCAATCTCTATTTCTTCTTTATTCTTTAATTCTTTCTTTACTTGTTTTTCATAAGGATTCTTTATAAATTTACTCTTATTTGTCTTACATTTTGAACATTTTGCTGCAATTCTATACAATCCGTTTTGAGTTTGAACGATTTTAGAATCTATATTTTTCGTTTTTTTCTTGCATTTGTGGCAGTGAATCAAATCTTCTTCCATTTACATGTCAAAGTTTCCAAGTTTATTTAACTCATCTAATATATCAGATTTTGCTTCATTTTTATAGCCATAAGGTACTGTATCGATCTTATTTTCTAGGACAATTCTCTTATCATCTTTAGCGTTCAGTGCTAACTTGTTTATAGTGACGGTGTACAACTCATGTTTGTAGCTTTTGATTACTGTCATCTCTCTAAATTCTTCTTTATCTTCGAACAAACATTTCTTCAAGTTTTCGATATTTATTGTTTTATTTACAACGCTTCTCTTAATCCCTTTGCATCTTACTGGATTTTTGTCTAGATATTTGTACGAGTACATTTTCGATCTCAATCCACAAAATTCTTCTAAAACTTCGCTATTTAACTCATCTTTAAATTTCCCTATTACCTTCTTATTTTTAGTAGTGAAACATTCGTGATCTTTTGGATAATCACTTGTATCAAAGTCATCTATATTTTCTTTAATAATCTTAAAAGGATCTCGTTTCAATTCTAGAAAATAACTGTCTGTATCCATTAACAAAGATTCAAATCTGGATCGAACTTCTTTAATTTATCGTAATAAAACTCATACATTAACAATTTTGATAGGTCAAGAACTGAAAATCCTATGTAGATCGGTTTGTTAAAATTTAACCTTTTGTTTGAACATGTGACTCGCTATACAGTTGTCGTCAAAGATATTAAAGCATTTGAAATTTGTTTTCTTAGCTTGTTTCATTGAAAATTCTTCATTTCCTAGTTTGATATCACATCTATTTCGCACATTTTCCATAGATTTTCCAAAAACTGAGTTGTTCATCAGCTTGAAAAAATCTTTCTCAAAGTCACTTGTAGCTTTGGTTCTCATGTTTGTGTTAAAAACAATGTACTTTTTCATAAAAGGCTTCTGATCGAATGCTATAACTCTATTCACATGTTTCAAAATCATACCTTGTTCCAGATAGAATTTCAAATTTCTTGAATGAACAACGTATTCAGTTTTATCCAGTAAAGTTGTGCAAAGTTTGTTTTTAAAATGTTCTGGAGCAAGAGGTAAATCCTTGTGATGTTCGTGTAAATTTGTTGGATATTCTAGATCGACTTCAAGAATATAGCCATAATCTTCGTCGCCAGTGAGTTCCAAAATTGTTTCTTGCCATTCTGCTGTTGTATATGTTTTCGGGTTCATCCACTTGATTTCGTTATATGGTAAATTTTGCATGAGGCCATACCCATAAAGGTTGTTTGCATCGACGTACAACAGATAGTTTTCGGGCTTTGTCTTATCAAAATCTTTCAAATATTTGTTATTTGCTTTAACATATCGTTTAATACATTGAGAAATGCCTCCGCGAATACCTTTTTCAATCATCAAATACATGTTATAATCACTAATCAATTGTAATTCTATTTTCGTTAATTTTAACATAGCGTCCCATGCGAGACTTGGAGCTGTTAGATAATGTGCTGGATCAAGTTTATAGCAATTTAAGCAAATATTTCTGAAATTTTCAAATATATCAGCAAGCAATAATACATCTTGGATATTGTACAAATCAGAGTAATTTCCAAGATTTTTCTCTTTTAATTTGTTCCAAACGCTCAAATAGTGTTGATAATCTTTCTCAGATATGCTCTCGTCTGTCAAAAGTGAATAGAAATCTTGAATTTTCAGGTCTTCTGTGTAATAAAGTTTTTCAATACTATCGATAAATTCATAGGGAAATATTCCTTTTCCAGATAGAATTTTAAAAATCTCGTTGTCGTCATTTGGCTGTCTATCTAGAATTGCGTTCAATATTCTTCCATCTTGTATAAAATGATTTGTATGCTTGAAATCATCTTTTTTGAGGTTTTTAGCTAACTTTTCTATAGACGAGGCCATGAATCTGAACGTATCTACGAATGAAAACTTGATGAACTTTCTTGGTTTATCATCTTCAAACTCATACCCATATCCTGAATTTACTGAATAATTTATATATTTTTCATCTGTGTTTGCGATCAAATCAACATTACCATACTGTTTTGCCAATTCTTTTATGTACAAATGGGTATCGTAGTTACTCATATTGTGACAGAAAACTGGAATATTCTGAGGAAATTTCAAATTTAGATTACAACATAAATGAGCAGCACCTCGAAACTTTCCAGTCAAATGACAATGATCTCGTACTTTTTTTCTTGTTTGATTATCAAAACCCTCACATTCACAAATATGACAAAGACTGGAATTTTGGTACGCTAATTCTTCTTCTTCGGTCAATTTCATAGGTTTTTTGTTCTTAGAATTATACTTTTTAGCTATGTATTTTGATATTTTATTGAGCTCTTCAAACAATTTTGCAGGAACATTAGGCAAATCGTCTTCATTTTCGGCTCGATAACATATCGGTTTATACATGCGATTCGTCACATTTGACACTAAATATAGAGTAAAACCATAAGGAATATGCTTCTGAATCTTCGTTGTAGTCGATTTTTGCGGATTGTTTTTGCATGTGGGAATCTTCTCTAATATGCTTTCAAAATCCATATAAATAACGTAAGGATGAGAAAATTTCTTTTGATAATTAGTAAATGTTGTTGTTTGACCTGGAAACGGCATAATTGGCTTACAAACTTCATGTTGTTTGCAAATTTCTAAATGATCTGTTAAATCTCCAGATTTGTAGAAATGGCTTAAACATCTTCTACATAGCAATTTTTTATGTTCGTGTTTAGATAACTGAGAACTCACGAGTTTATTTAAATCGGTTATCAAAACATAATGAGATTTGTCTTCTTGTTTAACATACAATAAGTCAATGTTTAACTCAGCGTCGTATTTTTCAGAAATTTGTAATGGAACAATATTGAGTTTCTCATCATAACTGTAGATATTTATAGACATTTTTGGATATTTGTACTTGGAATTGTGACTTCGTTTTTCAAATAATTGTATATCTTTTAAGGACATTGGATACTCGAAACCTGAAAATATCTCGTCATTTACAAATTTTTCATATTGTTTTGCTCTGTCAACATGTGTCTCGGGTTTTTCAATAGCACATCGGATAGAATAAATAAAGCAATAATCATCTTTATTTTTGATATTTATACAAGCTTTCTTATCTTTGATTTTCTTTGGCAAATCGATATATGATCCTGCGTTCATAATTTCGTGTTTATTAAGGCTCAAAACTAGTTGTTTGCAGCTTTTAAATGTCCATCCAGAACCCTTATTTGGATGATTTGTTTGTTCACGATGTGTTAATTTATTAAATTGTTTAGAAATAAAGTCGTTTACATCAAATATTTCGTCTGCTTTTATAGTAAAATACATTGGGCAAGTTTGTGGTTCACCGTTTACTAAAGTTCGTTCATATTCACATTCCAAAGAGAGATATCCTTTCATATTTTTAACATTCTCTTGAAAATTTTTCTATTAAACTTTTAATTTCTGGCCACATAATTGATAGATATTTGTAAATTGACATGGAATTATCGTTCAAGTTTGTTTAAATGTATTGCTTGAAAAGACCGTGTATTGAGGATAACACTTCTACATCAATGATATTTTTAGGGTTTTCGTTAAGAGTTTTGTCAATTTCTTCGATCATTTCAGACTTAGTTTTATCGTTTGTTTCAATGGACAATTTTTCAGCGATTGATTGAATTTTTTCATCTTTAAATAGATTTAGATCTTTTTTATCTTCCTTAAAGTTTTTCTTTAATTCTCGTAATTTTTCTATATTGTACATCTTTTCATGATCTACAATTTGATTTTCTTTAGCCCATTGTCTTAAAAAATTCAGTTCTTTCTCGTAAATTTCTTTGTTTTTGGCATGGATTTTGGAGCCATAATGTCGATCATAGTTTTTTCTTAAAATTTCTTTTTTGCAAAACGGACATGTTACTTTTTCACCCTCCATTTATATAAGAAAAATTTCTTAACTAAGGTTTGTAGGAGGCAATTTAAATTCTATAATACTATTTTTTCAATATTTTTAGAATTTGAAAAAGTAATGATTTTTACTTGAATTTGACAGAAATCAGCACAATTTCTGGTGAAACAGTGATAGATTCTTCTATTTATTATAGAAAAAATCTGTAAATTAAGACTTAAAATTATTGAAAAAAATAGTATAGAGAATTTAAATTGCCTCCTACAAACCTTAGTTAAGAAATTTGTCTTATTTAAATGGAACTACTAAAGGAATTAAATGAGGTTGGTGATTTAAAGTTCAAAGAATATAAGAAATTAATGGAATTAGAAGAAAATAAGAAATACAAAATTTTGAATCTGGAGAAAATGAAAGATAAATTCGGGTTTACAATAATTGCCGAGTTGGAAGATTATAAAGTACACTTACCGAACAGATTTTTGACTGTTTTGGATGAAAAAAAGATTAAAGAATTGAATAAACATGATAAATTACACTTGGTTGTTACTGGAAAGAAGACTATTAAAGATAAAGACTGTGTTACTATCAATTTTGTAGAGTAGAAGATTTTTCGTCGTAGCAGACATTTCCGATAGATTGATTTGAGAAAGTAGAAGCAAAACAGCTATAGATTCGGTTAATTTTTCATTCGTGAGTTACAGATTCGTTTATTGTCCTTTAAACAGTATTTTCCCTTGATTTTCTGTTGGCTCCGAAAGTGGTCTAGAACCGCCATATTACTATCTACTTGTACAGTAATTATATTTTTGTTTCTCCAACTTTACAATGCACTAGAGATGGAATTTGATGCCTACGTGGATAAAGACGTACGTTAAGACCGGAAATACATAAGAATGGTACTTAAGTTTAATTTTTAAACCAAATTAATATATTACTTCTTAATGGGGTCAAAATTTCAAACGCTACTTGTGGAACGAAATAAAATTGCAATAATAATAAGTACAAATATTGCTAGAAGTAATTTTTATACCTATATAAAAGGAATGCGAACACGAGCTAAATAATTTTAAGGGTCAGAATTAGATACTTTTTGACCAACAAGGACTTTTTAGATCTATGTATGTATTTGTTTTCTTGGTCTTGGAGAAACACACACACACACACACACACATATATATATATATATATATATATATATATATATATATATATACATTAAACTGTATAAATGGCAATATATATATTCTTAATCGGGATAAAAATTCAAAGGCTACTACTCACCGAAGTCGAACTAGATTACAATGGACAGACGTAGTACATTTTTTATTAAAGTACATTTTCTAGACCAACAATTATTTTTTTATCTACAAACGTTACTAGGAGCAAGTCTGATAACTTAGACTGGGGCAAGATTACAAGGGCTGGAAGTAGACTTCTCAGGCAGAGTGTGTACGTATGTATGTATGTATGTATTTTGATTGTAGAAACAAGAAAACTACTATGGCTTGCACTTAATATTGATCCAAACCAGAAATGCTTCTTCAGACAATAAACCTGAAAAAATAGCCAGTGGAAATGTTTTTATTTTTTAAACCTCTTTAGTACTGCATAAAAAGATTACTACGGATTTAATGTTTCTCCTCCCTGGGCTAAAGAGTTCAATTTTTACTAAAATTATGTGAGATATTCTTTCAAATATTACGGAAATTTGCAGAATAATTTATGTATTTTATTGATACTCATTAAATTATTTTCTCTCTCCGACTTAAATGCTTAAATTTCACTTTTTCAGAATTTCGTCAAGATAGGAATATCATTTACTAACTAACAGTCAACCATTTCAGGAGTTATTATTATGTTATTATAATTATGTGATATGACTATAACGCTCTTGAAATTTAATAGGAAATTTACTCAACCAAAGCCGTATAAATGTCACCGTGACATCCTGCACACAATGTCTCATCCTAACCAACCAGGCACAGTAATTTATATATTTATTTCACAGTGGTCAGAAAAGACAAAGGTTGACATTATCTGGATCTATGTACTCAGTAGACTAAAATAATCTCCTGCCTCTGAATTATTCAACTTTTGTAATTAGAATTAACTTTTTTATTAACATCAGTGTTCATTTTATAAGTGAGATCATTGCTGTTTTACTATAGATAATTAGTATGTGCATTAGAGCTGTTTTAAAAAATCATCCGTCAAAAAATAATTGGTTTGGTAAACCCAATCTATTTAAATGAGGATTGAAAGCAAGTTGGAAGCATTATTACTATACAATGTTAAATTGAGTTAGACTACATCAACTACACTATTGCTAGTGAAATATGAATAAAGTATTGTAGTAACAAGTTCTTTTTAGGTTTATAGCTGCGGTAAATAAAAATTTACAAACATATAATAAAGTAAAAAGGCGTTCGTTTAAGAATTACAACAAGAGCTTATTTCTTCTAAGGGAACTGTGTCTTTTTCACTCATCATGCCAACTAATGTGCTAGTTTTTACAGTAGTGGAAAGACAAACTCTTAATATCTTATTAAAAAGGAAAGACTAGTAATGTCACTGTGTTGTAACTAAACTTATTAAAATTAAATTTGAACGCTATTGGAAAAAAGTGATTGGGGATGGACGATATTTCATATTTTTCTATTTTACCTTTTCAACTTCTAAAACAGAAGGTACAGTGTGAGCAAGTTCAATACGCAAAAAAAATTATTTGCGATCACGCGTAAGTTATTAATGTACCAACAGCAAACGCTGCATGTCAATAATTTCTATCGTACAATTTTAATGTATCAATACTTGATAAAAAATTATTGTCAAAATTATATTGCAAAATTTATTATTGCAAGATAATGTGTTAACTTAATAAAATAGTAAACATTCAACAGTTTTGTTGAGGTATTTTCTCTATCGAGTCTTATCGGTTCCAAATAATAGTTAAATAAACCAGCAGTGTTGATATTGAATCGTAAAAATTTATTACCAGTAATAAAATAGGTTTAAACGCACTGAGAGCGACTTATAATCCACCGATGTTTAAAATTTTAAATTTTTAAAGTATTTCGTGGGTTTAACATCAAATTTAAATCTGCATGTTTATAATAGGTCTGAACTGATCGACTAAGTTTACTTAGTGATTTGCTTTTATGGAGTATATTGGCAGATAAAGTGCACACAATGTTATCACAATGTGTGAGTTTTTACCTAGGCGTTACACAACACATTGGCATGGTTTGCTTATTTCAATCTGGATTGTGGTTATGTGTTAGGTTACTTTTATGTGGAGAAGTGATCAGATTTCATATTTTGAACCTACTGGTTTTCGCTGCATTTTATATCACCAAACAATGGGAAAAGTCCGGAAAACTCTCTTTGTTTTACTATTCTAAACACACGTGAATATTCAACTATTATACCGCATCCACAACGCAAAATGTGAATTAATATTATTACCATCTTTTTTGATAATTTTGCACCAGATTATTTTAGTTGTGATGGATTGTAATTACTTTCGAAAAATAAATATATTCTATTCTATTCTATTCTATTCTAAATATTAACTCAAATAAATTGAAACGTAAACGCCGGAAGCATATATACAATATCGCTCAAATCTTTCTCTGATTTAATATCTCGCTAATTGGTTTGACGTATTGCCGGTTACGTTTGTTAATAGTGATAAATTATTGAAACCTAATTTTGCCAACTTACACAGTTAGCCGTGTTTGACATCCATCACTGTCAAACACAATCACAGTTGTGTAGTGTCCCAATTAGATGTTTGCTCATATGTCATAATTTATACCTTAGCGAAAATGTTTTTATTTACTTAGTTTTCTGTTTAGAGACAGCATATTTTGAGGATTAAACTTTATTAAAGTAGTTGATTATAGTTTACTGCTATTGATCCCATGAGATTTTTAATGCGACCTTCATATAATTTGATTGGCTCGCGTTTGGGATATTTTTTTGAAAAAAAGCCATATTACACGTACTTGTTATTTTTTCACACGTCAGCTTCAAATTTAGTCTATCAAGGCTAATTTGATAAAAACGCATTACTTATTAAGTCTAGTAAAATAACAGTGTTTAAATAGTATTTACTCTTACCATGCGTTCGATGTTTTACATTCGTCACTGGAACAATCTGGAGCAAAACATATAAACTTTGTCTTTGCTCTCTGTATCACCACTACTCATAAAGTAATTTGTTTGCTCAGTAATGCATGGTAAGAGTAAATACTATTTAAAAATTGTTATAAAACCGAATGCAATGCAGAGCTGATAATTTGAACATGTGTTACTTAATAGTGGTGGGCTATTTCGATATTTTTATGCGAAATTTGTATACTGGATTAATGAAAAACAAATAAATGAGCACTAACATTCCTCAACGATTCATTTTTAACAGAGTACAGTCCAAAAACCAAATGATTCAAAACCTCATAAACGATTATTTTGAAATGATGCATGTAATTGGTAAGGATTTCTTCCTTATACCGGAAGTAGGACTTTTTCGTGGACCGTAATAGGCTTCTGAGTTTGACGAACGTATGTATTAATTTCCGCATCTAGGCAAACTCAACAGTGGCAATAAAAACACACAAAAAGTAGTTGTTTATGGGCCGATGAAGGTTACGATACATACATTTTGTATTGTGAAAATAAGGTAAAATTAATTGTATCAGGTGAATTTAAGCGGCCGGAAACGTCTCTTCAGTTCATGTATGTATTTTCTTCATAGGAAGGCCAAGACAAACCCTGACCGGAAGGTGATAATGTATGACCTAGATAGGATTCCGGTAGGTATAAATAAATAAATATATATATATATATATATATATAGGGGCTTATATAGGTTGGCTACCCTTAGGAGTACTATATTTTGTTTTTCAACTTCTGCCTGTCCTAAAAATATGATATTATACATATGTGCACGGCGAAATTGAAAACTCAACAGACTAAGTAGTACATTCAACCGGAAGTAGTTACCAATATCCGCATGTAGACGCTTATATCCCAAAGAAGTCTTTTTGGACCTATGCATGTGTATATTTTCTTGATTTGTACAACAATAAAAACACTTATAAGGTAGCAGAAATGCCATATCATATGTAGATTAAAATAAACAAAATTAGACGATTTTGACTGATGTATACCTTTTAGATCAACGTTTGCAAATATTTTCTTGATATGCTTAACAAGGCAATCACCATTGTGGCTCTATTTGAAAAGAAATAACTATGATGTACCATTTTTAATAGGATCTTGTGTATTAGACGGAGGTAACTGCTTAAAATTTTAATTACAGTAAAGAACTTTCTATATTTTATGAAAATAATTACGTAATTTTCTGAAAAGAAAAAATAATTCTTTTTAAAAAAATATTTTATCCAACCCATTTTTATCCAACTCATTATATAAAGAAGGTTTTCGCTTTTTATATAATGATATTGAGGTGCTAAAACAGCTGTTTTTCGAACACAAAGGCTGAACAAGGGACTGAGTAGACAGAGTTCACTTTTACTGTAAGTGATTAATTTAATCAACACGTCCTCTTTGTCCTGGACTCAATTATGGTATTAAATTACTCAGATTAACATTAGAAGTGTTATACTCATTTTACTAACCTTTCGAACCAAAAAATTATTTTATTTTTGTATTTTGTAACTGATTAATTCTTCGTATTACTTGAAATTTTATTGATCAAGCGTGTAAATTGCAGAATGGTAAAAAAGTGATACATGTACTAGTTTGGGTTTGGGTTAGTGTATAGCAATCTGTTTATATAAAAAGGCAATGTATAATTATTCTAATAGTGTTACACTATTCTAGTTTGAATTATATATTTTTTTATTCTTTTCCTGTTTAGATTACCTGTTATAAATTGTTAATAGATCATTTGGAAAAGCATTCAAAGAATAATTATTATTACACATATTGTAAATTTTAAAAATAATTTTGTTGCTTCAATAATTGTATTCAGTATTTGTTCTTCAACTCCGTATGTTAACCAGTTCAAAACTAATGTAATTGTTATGCATTTAATAAGTAGTATATTTTAAAGTTCTTTTCGCAATATAATTCAAGTAAGGAATTGGGTTAGTAAAAGTTAAACGAATTCAACATATACAGTGTCAAAGATTAAGTTTTGTCAGCTCAGTAAGAATAAAACATAACCAACTCTTGATACCATTTCATGTCTCCTAGTTTTTTATTCATATCAACATCGTGACAGAATCCTTAAAAAACGTTTTTTTTTTTGGGGGGGTAATGTCCACATAACCCCATTCTACGGTATCTCAATCGTAAGTTTTAATGTGAATTGAACATTAGTAAAGAATATACTCGCCTTCGGCTCGCCCAGCCCCTAGAGCTAGTTGTTGCAAATTCGGTGCGATAATAAATAAAAGGATTTGGTGATTGGTTAAATTTAGACATGAGGTTTCCAAATTTCATGTTCTCAGTTGTATCCGTTTTCGAGAATCATACGAATCATAATGCTTCGCTAACGCTCAGCTTAATGATGTGTGATATATAAAAAATAATGAACGAATTATGTAGAAGAATTAAGTGATGTGTCTGCAAAATTAGGAAACAAGAAGAATTTTTTGAGAACTAAAATCCGAGATTATGTTTGCCAGGAAGTAAAAAGTAGAGAGTTGATTTTTCGGATGTAACCAACATTTTGACTTTGAGAGCGTTTTGTGGCTTAACCGTTGGAGTTACGCCAAAAACCTAGACCATTCTTGTCAGACATTTAATTTAGTTTTGTAAACCCACCGTCAGATTTTAGGTACGACCTCTGCTTTATACAGTACATAACTTGGGAGAAAAGATTACACTGATCTCCTATTGTGAATTATTTAATGCAAATAAAAACCGACCAGCTTTAAAATACTTTCAGGCTATTTCACCTTCTAATCAAAAACTGTACCAAAATTAAAATTTTTTGCACACCCATAAGTGGAGTATACTTTGTTTACTGAGTAAGTCTGCCGCACAGTGCGTTATGTCATAAGCTGTTTTGCTGACTAAAGAGAACTTAATTTAAGTTAGTATTATTTATTACATTATTAAGTTTATCAGGGAATTTAATTTACTCAGGAGTTTATCTGGCCACACCAGGAAATTCCCGAGATGAAGATTAATGTAATCTGGGGTTGAAAGAAGACACGGTTCTTTTATGGGGGAAGTATATCGACCAGATGGGTTATATCGAGATAGCAAAACGTATAAAAGTCACTAGCTTATGTAGTAATACAAGCTCAATCTGGAACCGGATCGATCTATAAAAATTTTAGTTTCATATAAATTTAAAACTCCTAAAACTGCCAATTTACGTCAAAAAGTTTGCTATTGACGCTGTTGACGCTGTTTGTGGGTTTACTGAAGAATATACGTCGAAAAGGAACTGGACCTTTTTTGTATATCGCATCATTTTTCAGCTAATGAAAATTTTATATTCAAACTACTATCAACGGTTCGGCCGCTATCGATCCCAGAAACAAAATTCTCACGTAAAAATTACAAAATGTTTGCATTTAAGAAGTTTTTGGCCAAATTAATGAGTAAACCTTTTCGGTAGATAAAATTATTTTATATTTAGAAAAAGATTTTTTGTTATATAGAAAATAAATAGTTCTGCTGCAATCGAGTTACTTCTAAAATTATCTGTTAAAAATTACAAAAGTATTGCATTTACTTGATCATGGGGTTTAAATACGCAGGATATCATCTGGTCAAACCAGGAAATCCCGGAGGGAGGGTTAATATTATCGGGAATAAGACACACGTGGGTGTTTTGTCTGTAAAAATAAATATAATTCACTGTGTTTCTATCTACTATTTTCGCTAAAACTCTATTTTGGACATTAAACTAAGAACACCTAAACTGCAGAGTTCTATCATCTGCATGACTATACGTGCATAAATTGGGAATATGATCAGCAAGACCATTAATGGAAATGAAAATCTATGGTCCCAGAATACTTTCCTGTGGAACTCCATTCTTACATTCTGCATAATTAGATCCGACTCCTGAAATTTCTAAAAATTTCACATACAGATATGATGCAGATTCAAGACTTTAACTTTTTCAGTGCATGGGTGCATGGTTGATGATATTCTAAACTCATAACCCATGAAAGTGGTTCCGTGCATTATTAAAGTTAATAAGTTACATTTACATTATTTCTTGACTGAGTTATGTTCTTAGTTTCAAAACTTTAATAAAATTATTTCATAAAAGGAGTATTATTTTTTACATAAAATGGAGAAGCTACGAATATCTGATATGTAGGCCTACCATTGACATTCTAGAGTGACAGCGTATATCCCGTGGGAACCTTGACAAATACGAGCCGCTCCCTGACCGGTCATACTCTTACTGCGGGAACAACTCTCACGTCACTAACTCGACCTGAGAAAGTTTGAGATAACTCTCGTTTCAGCAAATACTCGTAATAAGTTGTATTTCTGACTAGCTACCGTTTCAGTGTTATTTCCCCAAAGACAGTCACCTTAGTTGAACATATCAGGTTATGCTCAACTTATGTAAATTTGTATATTTTTATATTGACTGTATTTTAGAAAATAGCCAATTGATATATGTCGTCCTGCATGTAAGAATAGTTTTATTTTATTATATATCAATCAAATACTACATTTTGTTCGCAGGCTTCCATTCTCTGTTAGAATTATAATTAAAAAATTAAATGAAGCTTTGTCTCCCACATAATTGCATTGCGAAAGATTTTACGTATCCCCTTGTGTTATTATTAATAGTGATTACGACTTAATAAGGCTAATTATTTGGACAGTTCAATTGTTTTGGAAAATCTGAACAACGAAAATAATTTAATTTTGGGAAATTAAAAATGTGGTATTTTAAATTAAGCATTTTGCCATTTATCAGTGGACGTATGTATAGATTATACAAGGAATCATCCTATACAGTCACCTCCCACATTATTCTCAGTTTTCCCATTGTTATTGGAAGCCCATACTACACTAGAATCGTTGGCTTATTGCAGTCTGGAATAGTTTTCTACGGCATAACTGTTTAACTAAAATAAATTATGAATTGAATACTTAACACGTGGATTTATTATACGAAATAAATACAATTTTCATTGTAAACTAGTAAATATTCCTTTGTGCCTTTAAATAATCTTCAGGTGTAAGAATGGATAAAGTAAATAATTAAAACTTATACACGAATGTAATCTGTCTATTTTTTTTCTTTTATAGAAATATTTAAAGAGAAGTGGCTCTCAAAGTTGTTCAAGTAATTCTAATAAATACAAAACGTATACTGTATATGACTGTACTAAAAGCTAAACATAGCTGTACTTAACATAGCCTATAATACTACTTACAGTAAACTGTAAAGATTAAATACAAAAAAGCTTAGAAGATATTTTTAAATAAGAGAAAAAGGAATGTTACCATGGAAACATCTTAAAAAAAAAGTAAATCATTGTTGCTTTACAAAGGCTAAACGAGAGTTTCATGGCAATATTTCACGATCTCATTCATGTAGTTACAATGATCCATTTTCGTAAATATAAAATAACACGAGGATACTACTTGTAACACTTTAAAGTAAAATTCTAAAAGCTGTAATTTAAAATACAATTATTTTTGCATAGTATTACATATAAGTTGCTGAATGTTCTAGTGATGTGGCGTTAATAAGGAAGCTTGATTTACGTCACCAATAAACAAATAAGACGATAAACTTAAACCTTACTATAACTTGCAACTAGTCTTTAAAATACGTATAATATCGTTAGCAATTTTGTATCTCAAACTATGGTTGCTTTAGGGAAGTATCATTGAAGATTTCTAAAACACATATATAAATCTCTATAGGTGAAATAAAACTGTAACACTTCAGTAGAGCTTCAGAGTTTGTACTAGGTCAAGTAGCTTGTTTTCCTACTCCGCATTGCTTACGAGGATAGGTGAAATAAATTGTACCGCTGTAACGAACATCAAGATCTTTTTATTATTTTTACTTCTCTACTTTTACTTGTTTTTTGTTACACTTAATTCTTTTATTAATTTTGCTATAGTGAAAAATACTCCAAGAAAGTCGTTATACACTTAGAATGTCTTAGATTAAATGCTTTATTTATTTTTACAAATGTTGTTTGTACTCTTCTACCAATTGAACCTCATTAAACCAGTTGTTAAGTCCTTTGCGTCTCGCAATAACTAAAAGATAGTACAATACAATAATTTGGTCCCATAGACATGCTAACACTTTATGAACATATAAACAATCTAAAAATGTAAAACCGGTTTAGGTCGTCTGTGAATCATTTGATTTTTAAACAATAAAAATTGCTCTAAACGGTTCTGTAATTTCTTGGACATAGAATTCCTTGATTAAATTACCATCATAGAACGAGACCTACATATTTAAATTACCAGGTACTGCAAGGAGGAAATTACTTTCGTAGTTTGCGTGAATTTACGAAATGATATCGGATTTTTGCTTCTTCAGCTCGAATTTAAATGCCTTTTAGACAGATTTTTAGATACTCACCTCGCTTGCCATGTAAATGTATCAACTTATATATCCAGAACAAATACATGAACACCCTTCAAAACAAATGTGAAACCAATTTTGAGGCAGATATTAATACCGTGCCTCAACATTACAGTAAACAACCTCAAAGTACCTCTTCATGCGTACACATTATAAAGTTGTCTATTTTTAAATGTCGTTCACGTGTAATAAAGCAAGATATTCATTATTTTAAAAATTTAAATTGAATTTTAACACTGAAATTAATCCTTGTCAAATATGATTATGACACTTTAACAGAAACTGTAACCAGGCTTTGTACAATGACCTTTGTAAAGCTGGGGCAGGAGCTGAAGCACAGCAAGTTGACCTATAGTTATTGTTATACAAATATATTACTACAACAAACAAACCCTTACAGCCACTTTATAAGACAGTCGGTGGCATAATACATACTTTATATTCAGGTATACAGTTTACTAATAGTTGTAAAATACAAACTCACAGTTGTGACTGAACCACGCTTTTTGCCTTACTTGTTCAAATATTAGTAAGAAATAAACGATTTTCTCAGGTGACTCATGATTCACAAATGAGCCAATCATATAATATATCTAATTCAAAATGTATTTATAAACATTTATGTCCACGTGAAATCAATGATTATATTATATCGAGAGGGGTGGAAACATTCAAATCTCGTGAGGTTAAATATTTTAGGTGAAAATCCCCATCTACGTGGTTTCACTGAATATATGTTTCTGTTTCGATTGATTCTCTGACTTACGTTTTATATTTCGTTGCTGGTAGAAGCCAACATGTCTCTAAATTAAAGTAAAAGTTGCTTTTTAACTTTTTTGAGATTGTAGGATTGGAGTAAGTGAAATTATATTTAAATCAGGTGTCACTGTTTTAAGCATTTGAACTGTAATGAGCTATTCATATACAACAATAAATTTATACAAATTGCATGAACTAATGGATTAAAAACGCTGTGTTTCAAGGTGCTATCTAAGAAGAGGTTAGATTCTAATCTTAAAATGGTGTGTTCTATTATTGTCTATGTTGTTGGTATCTATTATATCGATGAAACGTTTTAAAATAATGTTATACTTTCAATTCATACACCGTCAATAATAAATTAATATCAAACGAAAATAAAATAACATTGAACTTGAGACTGAATAATATATATATTTTAAGACACTTTTTGATCACTAAATCAATATAGATAAATTTGTTCAATGATAAAATAAATTTAAGTATCTATTTTGAAGTATTATGAATTTAAAAGGATCTTCGGAAACTCCATCCTTTAACTTTACAATCAAACAGTGGTATTGGCTCATTGTGGTTTGTGGAAGGTTAATTTGCCAGATCAACCTATTAGATTAGCAAACGCAACACTAATGGCTATTGTTGTGTAGGATTAACCAGCAATCAGTGCCCTGATGGTTACCGAAACACAATTGTCCAGATGAACCCAGGTGAGGCGCTATAAACGGTGAACCGAGAATATAGTAATGATTTTCCAATTGCGGTAGAAACGTAATTGTTAAGTATGAAACCTAACTATGCAACATTTACAAACGTGTAAAGGCAAATTCTCCTGATATGTAATATACAATTAGCGATGAATTATATTAAGGAATCTTATAGTTGGAAAACAAATTTGCTTCGATATATTAAAGTGAAATAGCAACCTAACTCTATATGTACAAATTTATATCAATGTAAATGATTTTATCACAAATTTTTATTTCGACATTCAATCAAACATAAAAGTAATTTAGTTGGTTAGTTAGTTGCAAGTTAATGTAATCATGGTTTCTAGTGCAGTATTTCATTTTTTCAGCCATAAACCATCGATTTGACAAGATCATCTTGTTAATTTTTGCAGTTGATTTACTCGTACCTATGGAGGATATCTTTCATATCTATATGTAAACAAATCCATCGAAACGTTCCATGTACTAAACCAAATACGAATGAAAAGATAAGTAGATAACATTTTGTTTTGTGTATCAAACTTCAGTAGACGCTTACATGAATGTTTAAATAACCAATAATAATCTTTGTACGTGCAATTTTAAAAATATTCTTATTTTACTATACATATCTCACAACTATTAAAGCTAAACGTTATTGTCATTTTGAGTTATATTATTCAATTTGGTATAGATTTTTTAATCACTTAATTTCTGTGAATTTCTTCAGTGAACGACATAAGGTTTTAATACTTCCTCCTTCTAAACAATCTGTGTTACATCGCTGTGTATTAGTGGTAATGTAGTACATTTGGATTTTTTATGAGAATTTATACAACTTTTGTGTAAATTGAATTTAAAGTTATATCCCTATTAAACAAAACGTGTTGATTTATTTCTTAAATTTACAAATTTATTCGTATCGTTTTTTTTAATTCTTTATATCGGGAACTATTTTTTTACCGTTTGACCACATATAATTTGCTTTGTGCTATAACTCTCTCATAAAAGCAAAAAACATAATAGTCAAAGAGCAGCAGGCAACTGGTTAACGTTAATTTTGTGGTCGTGTTTAACATTTAGCTTTAATACTAAACAAATTGTAATAAAGTCATTTACATTGACATAAATTTGTCCATATAGAGTGATGTTGCTATTTCACTTTAATATATCGAAGCAAATTTTTTTACAATTATAAGATTCAGTAATATAATTCATCGCTAATAGTATATTACATATCAGGAGCATTTTCGTTAAAACGTTTGTAAATAATGTATAGTTAGTTAGTTTAATACAACCCAGACCTCATAACACATGCTTTATCGAGTGATGTAATCATTAGAGTATCGATCATGCACGCGCGAAAGTTTAGTCAACCAATAATAATTTACTTCTGGGCTGTGGCAGTGAAGCTCATAACGAAATATAGGCATTATTGGGAAATTACTGGAAAGTTATTTAGCGAATGTTGTTTGATTGCTCGCAGCAAACGCGGAGCTCACTTAGAACACACATTTGATGGTTTTTTATGTTTTAGTAAAGGGTCTATTATTAGGATAGGTTTTAAACTTGTCTAGGTTTAATTTTGTTTAAAATAGAGAGATTGCGGAGTTTCTATTTACTAAACATTCAAGATACGAATTTAAACCTCTTTTCAATTCATGAAGTCGTATTTGTCTGATAGGAATCAAACCGTCCAAATCCATGATGGCCAAAATAAAGTTTTCTCATCATATAGAGCCATTACTTGTGGTGTTCCTCAAGGCTCTATTCTTGGTCCTGTATTATTTCTCATTTATGTAAACGATCTTCCAAAAATTTCAACAGACCTCAAAGTTACGATGTTTGCTGATGATTGTTCTTTTCTTGTTTCCAATAAATCCCCACATTTGGCTATATCGAATTCAAACATCCAGTTGCAAAGTTTAAATCAGTGGTTCAATTTAAATAAACTTAAATTAAACATCAGCAAAACTAATATCATCCAGTTTCATCTAGGGAACACAAACCAGTTTAATATCCAGGGTCTTATCAAACTAGGAAGCGAGGAAGCCAAGCAAGAAATCTCAGTTAAATTTCTGGGTTTATATATCGATAATAGGCTCACATGGGGCGGCCACGTGGAACATGTCTGCAAAAGGCTTCGAACCATGGGATTTGCTCTCAGCCGTCTCGCCAAGGTCTGTAGCCAAGAGGTTCTACGAACAGTATATTTTTCTAACGTTCAATCGATTTTGAGGTACGGGTTAATGTTCTGGGGTCCATCCAGTGTAGTAAATTTTAATAGAGTATTTGTCCTCCAGAAATGGTGTTTGCGAATCATCTCGGGACGTAGGAGATTCGAAACTTGTAAACCTCTTTTCGGTGAATTAAAAATACTTACTCTGGCGGGTCTGGTGGGGTACTAGCTATGCTCTTTTGTTAAGGGCAATCCAAAGCTTTTTGTAAGCAATGGATACTACCATCAGTATCCGACCAGATCAAGAGGGCTGATATCTGTGGCTGCACATAGTACTAGCGCATTTGAGAGGGGTCCATACCACTTAGGAGCAAAAGCTTTCAATGCATTGCCATTGAATATTAAAAATGAGCAAAATCTACGTTTATTTAAAAAAAAAAAAAACTAAAGACACACTTTCTTGATAAATGTTTTTACTGTGTAAGAGATTTGTTAAGTTAGATATAGTTTTATTATTTTGATGTGTAATGTAAAAATGTATTTTGCATTTACGAATAAAGATCTTGAAACCTATTTTGCAAAAAACCTCAATGGTAAATGTTATCTTAACGATCCTTTTTGAGATAATCGCTGAATAGAAAAAAAACTTACCGTATAGTTGTGTATACAGGCACTGTACCTACTCTGATAATGATCAATAGAACTGTATAACTAGGCAATATTTTCCATTAAACAAAGCGCAAAATACTTAATAACAATCCATACATAGCAAAGTAATGAATAGTTTCATTAATGGGTAGCTTCTGTAGCCAGTATCAATATTGCAATCCAATCTGTATTTACAAAACCCTGTCACTGAATACAATCAGCCAGCAATCATTGACCAGGTAGTTGATTGGTGAATCCCAATTGGCATTCAATACATGTTCCAGACGAGTATTTTTACCAACAGTTAAATACTAGTTTTAAATTCAAATCTAGTTATATTATTGTAAATATTTTGGTGAGAAAAACAGAGTTGTACATAGTATGTTATAAATATTAAATAATAATAAATAATTTTTAGTGACTAGAATAGTCAACGTGAAAATTACAACCTATTATATCTGATAACAAACAGTGTAACATAAAAAGAATATTTTTATATTTATTCTTTATTATTTCCATTAAGTTAAATTATATGATTTATCTTATCATGATCAAATTAATTATTAATTATATTACCAATTTGGTTTTGAAAAATATTAATCAATTTACTGGCAGCGATTATTGTGTTGATTTTTATGAAAGCAAGCAAACTGTAAATCAAATCCATGTGTTTAACTTTTACAATTACATTTCTAACCAGAGTAAAATGTTATTATTTGGTATGCAAAACATATATCAAAGAAGATATGTGAAGTGGAATTGTATGATTTAATCTGTTACAGGTATTACTTTGTAGATGCACAAACCGTTTCATTTGTGGTTTCATGTCTCACTGATCAAACAAACTTAGTTTTAACTCCATCCTCAATCTTAACCGCACTTTAATCGGTTTTATATAAATTACACTTTTGTTCCGTCATTATATCCTTAAAGTAGGACAAGAAATCTTCTAGTGACATATTATTAAAAATTAAAGTATTTGAAATTATAATTCTATAGTTAAAAAAAAATACATTACATTTTTGATCATGTTTTATTCTCTTAAACACAAAATACTGTTGGAATGGTTTTTTACAAAATAGTTCAAAAGCACTCTTCCACTAGATGTACATTATTTGGTTAAATGCACAGCTATTTAGATGCCTAACACCAAACTGTCTAGTTTAAAATCACAAAGCCTACAATCACACGAGTTGAAATAACCTTATTTCTTTTGACTTCTTTATTTAGTTTTACACTCAAGACTGTACGAGCTTTTCATGTACGCTAATGAACTTCAGTATTGGGCTTAATACATGGACTAGCTTTATTATAATTTCATCCCCAAATAACTATTCTACATTTGATAATGTTTTATTTACTATGTCAAGTGTCCATAAACTAAGGAAACTACAGGTTCATCGAGTAAATGGCATAATATGTTATCCTATGGAAGTTGGTTTCAAACCAACTCAAAAAGTCCAAAATCAATTATCTACCACTTTCATCAATATCTTTGCTCATAAAACTCTCAAAAGATGATCATGTTCCTAAAATGTGGGTTACATAGCTTCGTAGCTTACACTACACATATCCCATAATGTAATACTGTTTACACTACAGGTACAATGTCATACAGATTGTTACAACAGATGACATTAGTAACGAAATTAATAACATGTTTGTCTTAGTACGTATGTTTGCTGGCATCTTATAAATTACATTGAATTTTTCGTACATATTAATCATCATATACAATTTTTTTCTCTCTCCAAATGCAGCGCTCGGTCCAACTTACCTTTCACGGTATATGATTCGGAACTGATTTAGGACACAAAGACCTCTCAATCTTACTGACAGCTCTGACGTCATAGTTTTGTTGGTGTCAGTTGTGGAATATGAAGAAATAATTACTTTTTTAGGGATACACTGCGATAATTTTCTTCTCCAAACCTTCATATTTTGAGAATAATACAAGTGAAAGGTGGTTAGCTCAATGTAATTTATGTTTGTCTTGAGAAAACGGGAAAAGAAAAGACGATCTAGACATTTCCGAAATTTTGATGAGAGAATCTTAGCTCACACTCAGCACGTATTTGAACAGTTAACGATATCATAATCATATCATATATACTTAAAAACAAAATTTCGTATTAATTAGAATCAATTTCTAGTAAAAAGTTGTTTTCAAACGTTATAAAACCTTAACCCTAATTTTACTGTATTTTTTACATGTTGAAAGTTTTCAAGATTCAACAGGCATTTTAAAATAAATTACTGTTAAATTTGATCTATTTTGCATTTAATATTTCAAATATTTGCAAGTGAGTGCTAAAATACCAGTGCTAAGACTTATGCTGACTTTGCAAC